>NW_028258147.1:23508712-23811742 GCF_053883595.1 Heterocephalus glaber
TTTCCCCATGTCCTTCAGCCAGACACCACCAGAAACCTATATGTGCTTAAACAAGTAAGTTTATTCCTTCTTACAAGAATAGAGAATGCAATCCACAGGGAACTATGAAGTGCTTAAGTGATAGGATATATTTACTCATTAAAAATTTTGGGCTTCGATTGGATCATTTACAAGGAGGATCTAAGGAAGGAAGGGCTTTCCTTTAGAATGACTGCCATTAAAATGATGTGAGAAGTGGTTATTTACCATAGTTTGTAGTTTACAACATTGTGTGTGTGTGTGTGTGTGTGTGTGTGTTTCCCTTATAGGATGAGTTGCTGAGCAATGTGATGTGGTGATAGCTGCAGATGCATTCAGACTCTGCGCTGGAAAAATAGGCCAATTTTAATCTAGGCAGTTATCTAAAACAAAAGACTATTGTTCCTGTGGATAGGTTTGAAGTCAAACACTCAGATTATGAAACTCAGGTAATGGCAACATGTACCATAATTCAGTTATCCTTTAATCAGTGTGGTTTGCCTTTTCCTTTTTTTTAACATATAGAGTCCTTTTTGATCAATATTAAGTGTAGCAAGAAGTATTTCCTATAGCATAAACTTACCTTTGACAAGTTAAGAGAAAATTAGGGGCTGTATAATTGCTCATGGAAATTTTAGTAAATGTATTTAGACAAGATTTTTGGCTTTTAAAGCAGAAGTGGTATCATTCATTGCTTTCATTAAGGATTTGCATAAGTTTTGAATATCTCCTCTAGTTTTATCTTCCTTATAAAAACTGTAGATTAAAGAATATTCATGAAAAGACAATCAATTTTCTTTCCTGGAAATTTTTGTTTTTTAAATACATATGTTCATTTTGTTTTAAAGGGTCTGTGTATTATATTTAAAGGAATATGACATTATTATCAATGAGACAATAGTTTTTATATCTGAAAATCTCTAACCATTATTCCACGTAGCCTGGATAAGTAAGAGTATGGAATACAAATAAAAGTCTGATGTTCATATAAGATGTAGTATTCTTGTTGAGCATAAATTTTATTGGGAAGATAAATATCATCTATTGAATAGAATTAAGTCATTTTTTTGTACCTTGAGTTGGACAAATTTATTGAGTTACATTAAACAGTTTTGTAAACTAGGCTGAAGTATCTTTAAGGTAAACAAACTATTATATCTTGGTCCTAATCCTGGTTAGGACTAGGCTTTATTGATAGGATTTCAAGGGCCCAGACAAAAGCATTTTGTTAATATAAGGTTAATATTCAAGACAGAAGGTAAAACTCCAGAGGTGTCCTGTTGAAGAGAATTTGTCTTTTGAAGTACTGCTATTGAATTTTAACAGCAAGGCTAAGAAAAGAGTGACAAATCCAGGAATCCATTAGCTTCAGAGGAGTAGCTATCATATAGGAAAATGTGTAAGAGTTTTGTTTTGCGTTAAGTAGTAGAAGGTCAGGTATAAGGCTTCAGAAAAAAAGAGATTAATGTCAAGATAATTATATTACTGTTTTAGAGGACAGCAAATTGGAATAATAGCTAGTTTAATAGGCAAGCTTACTAACAGAGCAGAGGCAGAAAATGTTGTTGACAAATCAGAATTCAGTAGCCTCTAAATGATTCCTAAAATCCATCAGTTTAAGATTTCTAGATGGAATGGAGGCCCAGTAGAGAAAAGAAAGTGCTTGTTCCATGTGTTGAAACTAATCCCCACTGTGACTTCATTTGGAGATAAAGTTATTAGAAGGCAGTTAAATTTAAATGAGGTCATAGAGTTAAGGACCTAATCTTACAGTATTGGTGGCCTTTTAAGAACAGGAGTAGTGAGAGATCTCTCTTTCAGTGTGTGCACACCAAGGAAAGATTACATGGGGACACAGAGAAGAGGTGGCCATCTAAAACCCAGGAAGAGAGCTCTGACAAGAACTTGGCATGCTGGCACCCTGATCTTTGGATTCTTAGTTTCCACGTCAGGAGAAAGCTAATTCCTGCTGTGTATGAAACCCTGTCTGTGTCATTTTGTTATGAAAACCCAGACACATCAATACATAAAATAATATCTTTTGAGATGGGAAATATAAATCTAACTCTCAGGAACCTATACATCATGAACCTGAGCATCAGTACTTTGGAGTTTTATTCTTGGGTTAGTTGTTAAAAAGATTCTTTTTTATTATGGCTCAAGGGCAATTTTTTCAATGTCTTTGCCAGGGCAATGAATTTTCAGATTATTGGTTATGTAGGCAAGTGTTTTGGAAGTATACATCATATCTTTTGAACTAGAATTGGAAACACTGTATAAATCCTTGCAGTTATCAACCATATTTGTTTCTAATTGAATAGAATGTAGGATTGTTAATGAAATTTCTAAATACCAGAGACAGTCTGAGACTAGTTCATAAGGGGACGCCTGTAATTTCTCATTTTCTCTTCTTATGAGGACATCTAAGAGATTGGATTTTGGCCTCGTCTAACTGCCTTAACTTAAACATCTCCTTAAAGATCCTATCACCAGCTACTTTCTAAGATACTAGGGATTAGTGCTTCCACATAGAGTTTAAGGGAAACAATTCAGACCACAACACTTAAATTTGTATAACTTAATTTTTTGAAAGTATATTGAAACTTTTTAAAAATGGTATGTCTTTTTTTATCTGTACTCTTCTATGCTTGAATAGAATGTTCTATAGATGTCAATTATTATTGTTTTTCTTCCTTAAATTCTTTTATTGGTACATTGTAGGTATACAACCCAATTACATTTCTCATTGGGAACTTGTACCTTTACCTGATGCATCTTGGTTCTTATTTTTTCACCATTCCTAGCCCTCCCTTCACCCCCTCCACCCTTCCCTATTTACAAAGACTTTATTTCCATTTTTTCCACTTCTCATCATTTTTCCTTTCCCTTCTTTCCTTTCCCCTGCCCCTCCCACTACCCCTACCCCTTTGGACCTTTTCTTCCTATTTTGCATTATCAATTATTCATTCTAATCATTGGTACATTTTAGGTATACAATATAATTACTATTGTTTTATAATACTGCTCAAGTGTTTGGTATCTTTGTTGATCTTCTGCCTAGCTGTGCTACTCATTATTGAAAATGATATGTTGAAATTTGCAAATATTACTGTTTAACTGTCTATTTCTCCTTTCAATCATATAATTTTTTGTGTGTGATCCTGCAGATTTAACCCAAGACCTTCCTCATGCTAGGCAAGTGCACTATCACTGGGCTATACTACTAGGCCATTAATTTTATCAATTATTGTCTCATGTCTTTCAGGACTCTGTTTTTCAGTGCCATGTATTTTTAATTGTTATGTCTTCCTGACAGAATGATTCTTTTTATCATTATGAAAGGATACTTTGTATCCTTTTTTACTAGTAGTAATACTTGTCTCAAAATCTCTGTCTGATAACACTATAGCCAAACCAGCTCTCCTTTGGTAGTTGGTCAGTTGTGTTTTTTTCTATCCTTTTACTTTCAATTTGTTTGTGATTTTGAATCTAAAGTATGTTTCTAAAAGACAACATAGAAATGACTTTTCATATGCTTTGTTGTTATCCATTTAATCTTTGATTTGGTGGGGGTTTAAGTTACTCGCCTTTGGTCTTACAATTTAGATAACAGACTTTGCTCTATTATGTCTTATAGGGAGGATTTATTAATGACTTTTTATTTTTGTTTATCTTAATTTCTCCTTTGTTTTTGAAGGATATAATTTTCTTACTCTGTTTCTTTCATCATTTTGAGTAGGTCATTGTACTGCCTTCTGGCCACCAGATTTTCTGTTGAGAAGCCAGCTATGAATTTTATTAAGGATTGCTAATATGTGATGAGTTGTTTTTCAATATATTCACGATTCTTTCAAGTTTGACTACAATATTTCCAGTCACAGATGTCTGAGTTTTTCCTATTTACTTGGATATACTGAGCATCTTAGATGTGTAGATTCATAATTTTCATCAAGTTTGAGAAATGTTACATATACATATATATTTTTTTAAATATACTTTCTCCTTTTGGAATCTCCATTATGTTTGAATCTTTTCACTTGTCATTTTTCCCTTTTTTTGCATCTGTTTGGTAACCCTAATTTGACCTGTATTCAAAGTCATTAATTCATTCTTTTATCAGTACGAATCTGTTGGTTAGCTCCTCTAGGGTATTTTTCATTTCAGTTATTGTACTTCTCAACTTTATAACTTTTATTTGACTCTAATATATGTGTTTATATGTGGGTAACTGATATTTTCTGAGACAATGCTGTCAAAATTAATTCTTTAGACATGGTTTCTTTTTTTACAAAATCATGTTTACAATAACTGTCTTATAATAGCAACACCTAGACTTCTCAGAGACAGTTTCTCTTGCCTGCATTTTATCCTGTACATGAATCACAGTTTGCTATTTCTTTGTGTGCCTGCCTCTCCAGCTCTCTATATTATCATCATTTTTGTAGGTTATTGTTGCTGCTGGAATGTGTTTAGTGACATTCCCAGTCTAACTCTATCAAATTCATCTCATGTATTATGTGTGGTCACTGAAATTTCTACCAGATTATTTTAGTGATCAGCCTATGATTAGATAGGGATTTTTAAAAATGCCTTCAGCCAATAAGACTAGAGTTTGCCAAGTGATTCTGTATTTGTGTTGGGTCATCTCTTCTGCACTTTTTCAGGGAATTTATAGTTGTGTCATAATATTTACTTCCTTCTTGTAAAGATCCTCAGGGGTCAGTCAGAGAACTAAAGATTAGGGGTTTTTTCAAGTCTCTTTGGGGAATGTTTAGAGCTCTAACATATGCATGGAATTCTAGATTTATGGGGATATGTCAGATTTTTAAAATCCTGAAGGTCTCATTTCTAGTTTTACCTTTTAAAGAATTTGGTCACAGTCTTGTTAGTCCCAACTGGCATTATGCTCCCTGCCTTACCCTCTAAATCACTTACCTGTAACATTAAACAATTGCCAACATTTGCTTTGACAAATGCCCTTGGGTTAGATCTTTTCACACAGAATGAAGTCTACATCAGATCAATTGAAGACAGACTCTGAAAAAGGTTTTCAGGGAGCTGTCAGACAGATCAAATAATAATATTCAGGACATAGGGCCTTGCAGAGCTCCATACCCATCCTACCCTCTCCAGTATTGCTTTGCTGCTAGTTTTCACAGCTCAGGTAGCTGCAGAACTGTCACTTTTCAAGGTTACCAAGGAATGAAGAAAAAGGACTGGGGGAAATTGAAACACCACAAAATTGATTGCTATTTCAGAAGTCCTATACTTTTATTCAATGCATTAATAATATACTCAGTTATCTATTGAGATTCCTAATGTTATTCTATTTTCAAGCTTATATCTCATAATTTTATCTTAGTGATGCTACTGACATTTTGTTTATCTTTCATGTACCTGTTTTTTGTATACCTTGCTTTTGTCACCAGTGTTGTATTTGCAGATTGGTTTGTATAAATATCTTGAGTCTCTGGGTGAAGTTATCTTTCTCCAGAGGGTGGTTACTGACAGGTCCTCCTGAGTCAGATCCCCTCTCGACCAGAAGAGAAACTGGCCCCAAAGCAGACCCACTACCTGTATCCACAGGAGCATACCCATAACAGGAAGCCAGTAGCCGCCCCACTTAGCTACAAGGAAGCTGATTAAACTTGCTGCACCTACCATGACAGCCCTGCTGCTCCTGCCGTTACCCTGTTTATTAGCCAGCCCTAGGCTCATCACCTATGGGACTCTAAAATTTTCCACCTTCTTGACCAATGCCCCCTTTCCTTCCTAAACTCCCTGATATCAACCTCATATACCCTCCTCTCAGGGCCAAGGACCTTTTTTTCCTTGGCCCATCTGCACCCAGATGGCAATAAGCTCTTCACCAGTTGCTTGAACTTTGCCTGCCTCAGGGGTCTCAATCATGCCTCAGTCTGACCTTACAGTTACAGTATCTATCTTTGCATTTTTAAATCACATTACTTCAAGTATAAGAATTGAAATGACTCAAAGGTGTATTGCATCTTGCCAACAATTTTTAGCTCCAGTAAAAGCAAGCATCACCATGGATCCTACCATGGGCACTGGACTCTTGATTTCTGTTCATTTTTCTCACAGGACTATGAAAAGCACTTCTTTGTCTCCTACCTAGTTCCTGGTGAAATATACATAGAAAATGTTCATTTGGCATTTGATTGCTTCTAGTTTCTAGCTTATTCATTATCTTCATTATCTTATTCTTTATTAAGATAATTCTTCATTGTAGGTGACTGAGAGGTCCCTAGCCCCATGCTTGAGCACAAAATGTAGCCCACTCACCTGGCAGGCCTTGCTCTGGGAGCCAGAGAAGCTATTTTGTTCTTCCCTGACTTTGGGGTGAATGGGGATGAATAATAAAGAGACACAGAATTAATTCAATTTGTGAGCTGCCAGGGGCCTCCCAACTCTAGCAGGCAGAGAAATCCAGAGCCTTTGGCTCACATCTCTTTTATTCATCCAAACATGGGCATAAGAAATCAAAGTAACACAAGATTCATCTGGTTTCCAATATCCATTAGTACATTCTCTGGTAAATAACTTAACCTCAGCTGACTTGACTTTTCCCTAATATGCAATCACCCCTGAGTGCAGCCTTTCTCCTTTGTCCTCACAGAGGAGGCCAATTAGGCCTCAGTTCTCCTCTGGTCCTAGACACTTCATTATCTTATTATCACTCCAATTCCTTCAGACAGAAAAGTTTTATATATTTTCCAGAATTTTTATTGTCTTGAATAGTCTATTAATCATTGCTAGATATAGAAAACAAATTTATGTTTATCTTTATTCAAATTTCCCATAGCAGAGTATAGAGTTTCACCAATCCTAATAATTTGAATGATGCATGTGCTAGAAATTTAGCTTCTTTTCAATCTTTTTTTCCTTGAAAAATGACAATTTTGAGTTAATCTCCACAATATTTACTTGTTTAATGTCTTGTCCTCTGGATATATTCAGTATTTGTTTTATTTTCTTAAATGTTAAACAGAAGTTATATAACACAATTATATGACTGTAACTACAAATTTCCATTTAACTTCCCAAGACAGCAACTCCATATTCCATGTTCTCATAAAATGTTGTTTTTACCTCTATTTACTTCACACTGTGTTTTGTAATTTACTCGTAAGGACCTCTTTTTTTTATTAGACTGGCAAAGAAATGTTTCATTAGTTTTTGTGTATTTTATGATTGTTTAAGAAAAATGTGAAAAAAAATACTTCCAAATTGTATCTCATTTTAAAATGGGTCAAGTATGAATAAGTGAAAAGACAAACTAGAATTTAATGTATATAATATGACCAATTTTTGTTAATAAAAGAAAACCATATGTATGGATATTTGTGTATGTTTGAGTAAGTATACATAGACATGTCAAATAATGAATATAACAAATTTATTTCCTCACAAAGGTAAGGTTTTCAGAGTGGCAGGAAACAGAGGCTATTTTTCTCTGTACATTTTTGGGTTATGTATTTGGGTTAATAATAAATTTTGAGTGCTTATACATATCAAATACTAAGTCCTTAACTTGTTTTAATTAATCTGAACCTTACAGTAAGCATCTGACAGGTTCTATTATTTCTCCATTTTATAAATTGGAACTTTAAGCACAAAATGTTAAAGACTTTTTCATGTTGCACAATATTTGTGAGAAGTGGAATTATAAATAGCTTGCTGCTTTTCCTTTCTGTAGTCATTTCTTTAAAAAAGACATTGAATAAACAATCAATATTTTTGTAATGGACTCAGCTTGATTAATTCGGTCATTTTAAACCATGCATTTGTTAAATCAGTCTTACTTCCATTGTACATAAAAATAAGTTTTGTTCTTAGTCAACATGAAAGGCCAATGAGAAGGAACTCAAGCAAATTTTCAGTGAAACTCCTCTTTTCCAGTAGGTAAGGTGCCAAGGGAAGTCTAGATAGTTAATTCTTTGTTACTTGAGATTATCTTTCAATATACTGTATTTCCTACCCTCTAATGTCATACATACTTAATGCAACTCCTCAGTCTGTGGGACCCTAAGGAAGAATAAATTTCCTCCCCTGTTTTTTATTTCTTATCACATTCTTTAAGGTCCTTGAATAAAAGATACTTTCCAATGGTGAAGGTTTCATATAAACAATGTCTATGGTCTGGAGCTAAATGTCCATGATGAGATAAAGATCTAGTATATCTGTTTAAAATAAGAAAATGTCTTATATTCACCAACATTGACAGACACTAATTTTTAGTGGGCAAGGCAGATTATCCTCAAAGGTACTGAACAGGCAACAAAGTCTTGTATTTAATAGCTTGAAATTTTCATCTTTTAATTTTGCTTTTCCCCATAACTACTTGCAATTTGCATTCATCTCTATGCTAATTGCTTCATTAATGCTTTAGAAATTAAGATGATTGTTATGCTCTGCAATTGTTAGGTCACCTAAGGCATGATAAATTCTAACTTGAAATAAATAATTTCAAAATTATTATTTATATTCTACCTTTTAGGCTTGTGTATGTTACTGGGAATTAATATGAAGTGAAATAAATCAGACACCCAAGCTGAAGTATCACATTGTTTCTCTTATATGAGAAACCCAAAGTATAAATAAAAAGCAAAATAAAATACAGATAATTGGAAGTAGTGAAATAGGTATTTTTCAAATGGGAATGGAATCAAGAGGTAAGAAAGGGGAGAGAAGGGGATGAAAAAATAATTGATGTGTGTTATGTGCATATACCAACTCCCCGCAAGGATTGTAATCCTTATGTACTGCAAATATGTTCCAATAAAAAATAAAAACTGAAACAAAAGGGGTATGGATTTATTCACAATTTGACCAAGTTAAGTCAATTAGCCCTGTTCTTCAATCCAATACGCAGAAGCACTCCAATTTATGAAAGGGGTAGAACAAAAGGCACGAAATGTGCATGTGTACATTTAGGAAGGCTTTGGCCCACAAGAGGACCCAGAAAATGTTACAAATTTGGCTCTGTTGAAACTTTCTTGGCCTCAAGGCTGGGGGTTAGCAGCCTCTCATCACTGAGGAAAACAGAGAAACCACTTTACTCTGAAAAAATATATATTTTAAAGATTCATTTTAACCTGTAGCTTTCAAATTATTTCTTTCATACCATACTTAAATGAAAATTTGGGGTTCAGTCATCTCAGGTCTTAGGTGAGGATAATCTGTATATGAGAAATGTCCAGAAAATAAGTGACTATCAAAGAGGTGGCTTAGAATTAAATGCTATCTTCGCCTAAAAACAAAATGTATGGATGGATACAAGTTAGGAGAAAGTGACCAGGAAAAGTATAGTAACAAGAGTAAAGCTTGTTATAAGTTGGGAAATTCCCTGTGTAAATTAAAAAAAATATTCCCTTACAAAGGTAACTTCTCTATTTTCAAAATTTCCTTCATATGTACAGTTTTATAAAATAATCAGGATAAAATAATATTTATATAAAAAGACATATTGGGGGTAATATATTCTGGTTTTCTACCGTCATATTTTGAGGTAGTATATTCTGGTCTTCTACAACCTAAATAAAGTGAATAAAATTCTGAAGTAGAATATTCAGGACATACCCATCATTTTATTTAGAAATAACTTGATCTTTAGAGCAACGCCCTGGGCTAAACAAAATAAGTATATGATGATAAACACTGAACTGATGAAGAGATATAATGGCAGAGAGATTAGTGAATACTCAAGTATTCTCTACATGAATGCCCTTTGTTTTATATCAGTTATAAAGGTGTCTTAGTCACTTACTTGTCATTGAGACACAATACATAACACCCCCAAATTAAAGGAGGACAGGCTTATTTTGGCTCACATTTTCAGCCCATGTTTAACTAGCTCCAAGCAAAAACAGCGTGGCAGAGGGTGCTCTGCTCACATCATGCCAGTCAGGAAACAGACAGGAAAAGGAGAAGCCAGAGAGGGAGATACACCCTTCCAGGTTATGTCCCCCACAACCTGCCTCTCCCAAGCAGACCCCATCTCTTAACATCACAATTATCTCTGAACTCTACTGTAAATTAATCCATGGTTGAGAGCATTGCCCCCATTATCCAATCACTTTCCAAACATCCTTCCTCTGAGTACATGAGGCTTCAGAGAGACATTCTATATCCAAACCACAAAAAAAGGTTTGGGCAAACAAACCATTGTAAGTTTTACAATGAGTAATCCTTATACTTGTAATGAAACATAGTTTTACATGCACAAATATTTTTCCTAATAATGGAAGAATTTTAGTGTGCATAAAATGGATGATGCAAAGAAAATAAATGATATGTTTATTAATATAATAGGTTTTTATAAATTAAATGTTAGTCAAAAGAACAAGCTAATTATGTTCTAATTAATATATATCTAGAATTATGGAATTGCATTTAGTGATTAATTGATTCATTCTTTCATGTCACAAATATCATCAGGTAGTCAAGACCTAATACTTCAAGGCACAGTCCCTCACTCCTGGGACTTTTGTGTCTTTGATGAAAGAATTCAGGCAAGACACATAGGTGGCCATGCGAAAGTATAGGCAGAGCTTATCATGAAGCAACGATAGAGAGAATTATGCCTTTAAGTGAGAAGATGGATAGTACCGTGTAAGTATCTACTCTGAATGGGTGTTTGGATACTCCTGGGGTTTGGGGAACTATGGTGATTAGCATTATTTTAGCTACATGATTTATGTGCTTATGGACATTTTCCTTAAAGGTTAATTTGGAATGTCACTGTTGCAAAATGTCTTCCTTGTCCTTTTCAGATCATCAGTGTTCCCTCCAGGGCCCTATGTAAGAAACTTACAAAAAAAATTTATGAAAGAAAATATTCTTATCTAAATCAGGTCCTAGCCCAAGGTAGGAAGGTCTTAAAAGAATGTTCTTCTTTCTGAAAAGAGGCCAATAAGACCTAGAATACTGTATGTCTTTTTCTAGAAAGAGAAAGCCTAGTATCAGTGAAAATGTACAGTATGATGTTAAAATGATATTGTGCTCTGCGGGGTCATTATTTGGGTCTGACACTTAATAAATGATTATAAAGGTATTAAACACTGAGGTCTTTGTTTCTTCTTCTAACTTTAAGTGGCAAAGCACTGTTATTTTGGATTCCGTTTGGCACACCCATTAATGTCTAACTATCTGTGAGACAACAAATATTTATTTAATGTCCATGAAATTTCAGGTCCTGTTGTAAGAGCTGGAAATACTCGTATGAATGTCTTTTAGAAAGTCTTCAAGAATCTTGTCTTTTATTATGCTTCATGAATACTATATGATACTGATAATTGTGTCTCAACATAATGTAAATTTGTATTACAAACACTAGCAAGATAATGATTACAGCTGCTATCATTTAAAATAAAACACATTGAATAATGCTGAGTAAAACGAAAGGGGGAAAAAAAACCCTGTAACAACAAAAAACAAACTTGCAAATAATCTAAGAGGTGATAAGAAAGAGAAATTGAAATGAAGGTACTTTGTCAGTTCTAATTATTCTAATTTGAAAAAGCAAATAGGCCCACCAGATGTTGCTACATGAGTTAATCGTGTCTTCGACATTAAAGGTAATTAACTTACATGCTTACACTTGTACAATTTCTTAGACTGGAGTTAAATTCACATGTTATGATTTTATATAACCCTGTCTTCAAATGAAACACTCTAGTCAAGTGATATAAAATGGTTAGCAGGGATATCCTGTACACTATCATTTTCTTTTTTACAAAACAGCTAGGCTACTCTCAGCATTTGTGCCAGGGAGAGGGGCTTTATACCTTGTTGTCATCTGCACTGTTACATTGCTGCTTGGCCACTCCTCATTGAAGATACCCTTGACACATTTCCTCCTCCTATTCAGCTTCTGCAGAGGCCTACAGAAAGTAAACTGGGCAGGGATGCTGTGTATGCTGTGTCTACTGTCCCCTCAGTGACTATAGCAATGGTAGACATAATTTATTGAATGTCAGGCAAGTATCTTAATACAGTACTTTACATGTATGCAGCTATTTAGTCCTTACTGTAAGTCTTTAAGGTAAGTTTTGTGAGGATCTGTATTTTACAGGTAAGTATTCTGAGGCCCAGAGCAGTTGAAGTGGCAGAAAATACCTACAGGCCTGAGACTGAAACCCAGGAATCCCAGATCAGAATTTGTGCTTGTAACAAGTCATGACTTCAGAGCAAATATACTCTATAGTTTAGATATTTCCACGTTTAATACCGCTCTATGGCCTTTATATTCTCCCTTTAACCTTGACTTTTTTCTTTAAATCAATGATCTCTGTCTTGCTCCAAGCATAGAGTTGACAGTGAGTAGATGAAAAATATTTAGAAAATGTAAAACACTAAGTATGAAAATCATCATGATTATCATTCAGTACTATTGACAAGTTCCCCAACTCTTTTCTTGCTGACTCTATGACAGTAATATATCCTAGCTTTCTACTAGATTTTCTGAGTATTTCATTTTCTTTTCTTTTTTGGGGTGAGTGTTCCATTTTTTCTTTTCCTTTTGGGGGAGTCTATTTGAAAAATATTTCATGAACATTAACTATATACAAAGCATGGGGCAAAAGTTGCATAGGATCAACGTAGTCTTATATCTCCAAAACTGTGTAAAAGCCAGAGTCTTAAACTTGGCTCTGAAAGCCTAGTTTGACTTTTCCATCTCAGAGAAGAAAACTCAAATTTTATGTACTTATCTATTGCCACAAGGCAAATTTTGTCAGAGATTGTATATAGATTCTACCACCCAATTTTAAGTCCTTCGCTGCAAATGCTCTGTCAATTGAATAGGAGGCATTTCTGCATCTCCTTCCACATCGAATAATATCAGATCTGAAACTAATAATGGGTAAAACATAAAAATTGCAGAAGGAAATGCTTTAGGATCACTCCATGTAAGACTGCAAGTGGTAGCATCAATTGAAAGCAGAAGAAAATGGAGAAAATTAAACAAATTGATTCCATAATAAAAAGAGACTATCTGTGCAGAGTAACAAAAACATCTGTTTTTAACGTCTTTTGAGGAGGGGAAAAACTACTTAGTTTGGGACTGATTCAGATAGATGTCATTTTAAATTACCTTTTTCTTCTGCTTATCAAAATAATGCAATTAGATGAACTACAATAAAGAAGATAGGTTTAAAACAGATGTTTGGTAACAGACATTTCCACTATTAAAAACCATATATAGAACTGCCTGCTAGGCAAATTTACACAGAATTAAGAATTAGGTCATTTTCAAGAAAAATGAGCCTGATTGAAGGGCATAGATTTAGCCATGGGCTTTGTTTTCAGTCAATAAAGAAGTCTTGACATCATTTGGCTAAGACAGGCAAAACAGCTTGGTTTGTGGAAAGAGGTGAGCAGCAAAGAATTGACTGGATTCATCAGTCCCCAAAAAAGTGGCACAAAATATATGTGTGTGTATTGTGTTTTGTTTTGTTTTCAGACTGCATCTGTGCAGTTGTTGAACTCCTGCCTCTGTCTTCCGAGTGCTACAATTACAGTCATGTACCACTATGCCTAGCTTTTAGTTGGTTTTTAATTTTAAATTTTCATCTTATTTGCTTTATGTTGTTTTCAGTTTGGCTGTTGATACACATCTGTCTACTTATATGCCCATATATTTTTTCTAAAATGGTTAAATAATAAAACATTATGTCTAATTTACTAAAATTTTCATTAGACATAACTGATCTTTTTTCCACATTATTTTGAGTAGGAAAAAAATGGAGGGTTAGTCTGTAAGAACAGCAGTTGATTTTTGGCAAAGCATAAAGGGAACTTCTATTTGAATGGCAGAGTATTTATAATCAAAGCAAAATAAGGCTTAAACTCCACTAGCTATCTAAGAATCTTAGTGACACACAACTTTCCCCCCTTGACCTAAAAGAAAAAAATGTTAGAGAAATAATAATTATTTTATAACTGATAACTATTTTTTCTTTCCCTGGAAGTTGTAAGTACTCCTAAGTCATTCATCTATTTATCGAAAATATTTTATGTACACCAGCTATGTACAAAGAATGGGGTAAGTGTTGCTTAGGACTGATAATACTCTTGCTACTCACAGACTGTGATTATTTAAGGGATATAGATTCATGGTTTACAAATCAGGATGATTAAAGCTATAAGATGGAAATTTTTGTCATGCCTTATGAGCAATATAGAGTCAGCTGATATCAGGTCTGTTGTGGAGAACAGAGGAGTATGTGGGATTACAACTGAGGGACATGTGGCTGCAGTTTGCAAAGTGTAGTATGTTCCTAGAACCAGTTACAAATGACCTAGTAAACTATTCTCAAATTTTTGAAATTTATCCCATGGACAATGGAAAACCAATAGTTTTGTAGGAGAAAGGAGTCAGCTTTACATTTCAGCAAGATCATTTTAAAAATAATTTTCCAATTAAGATTTTTTCCAGGCAGAATTTATTTCAACTCTTGATACAGCTCTACTGATAAAAGTTTATCACACAGTGCAATAAAGAAAGGAGAAATTTGGTCTTATTCATTTCTGTTTGCCAGTTATCCATATGGTGTGCCTGTTAGGCATGTTGCAACTTGCTAGATTCCATGAAAGTATGACAAGACTCCTTGAGACCACCAGTTCTGACAGTGATAGAGTTCTGAGGAAAAGCAAACATGTTTAATTTGGACGTCTGTGCAATTTCTGGTCCCTTCCATTTGCTTTTCAAATAATCAGATTTACAGAAGTATTTTGATATCACCGACTTGGTCTCCCTTGTTTTCTTCTCTCCTACCTCTACCAGGGTTTAACCTGATGGCAATCTTGTCTTTCTTCAGGAAAAGCCTGTTTCACACAGCTGTCTTTTGAATTCATGCCTGCAAGTCATCATTGCCATGGTTTGTGAATCTTAATAGCATCTAGAAGACAATCTATTTCTTTCTAAATATCACTGATTGCTTTTCATTGAATTACTTTGCTATATTATTATGCTGAAACCTATGAATATGTACTTTACATTTAAAAAGACAAAGTAGGGACCCGGGATTTAGCTCAGTGGTTTCGCCACCTGCTGTGCAAGCGCAAGGACCCGAGTTCGATCTCCGGTACCTAGGAAAAAAAAAAAGACAAAGTGTGCTTGGAAAATGAAGGTTGGAAGAATTATAGCTGTGAATTACTTAGAATTGATAGGAAGTAGGGCATACTGAGGTAGAAAGTTGTAGCACCATACATGGCTTGATTCAGCTAATGCAGTTCTCTACTGTCACCTACTGTTTTCCACCAATGAAATTCCATATAAGCAAATGATTGATTTGTGTTGTGCTAAAATTGTTCTTTAATATATCATTTGTGTTGGGACAAATTTAGTAAAAGCACTATGACAGAACTGATTCTATTTGAAGGAGAAAAATAACTTGTCTAGAAATTCTTCTGGAACTAATTCATAATTTCTTCTTTTTCTCCTCTATTTCTTTTTTCTTTCCTTATCTGTTCCTGTTATCTTCTTCTGGAATTATTTTGAGTCATCCCATTGATTTTATCTGTATTTAGAGTATACTTTGGATTCCCAGGTCTGATATTAGTCTTTGCCTTGGCCCAAAGCCCAGCTCACATCTTTGTATATGAGCCTCCTGAGAAACATAGGAGGAAACCTATAGTTCCCAGAGGAAATTTTTAAACATCTTCTGCTTCACTTCACTCCTCTGTAGTGTCTGAAGTCCTCACCCTTCCCTTCAAATAGTGCAGCATACAGTTTGTATAGAAAGTATTTTCCTGAAAAACATGACCATGATGATCTATAAAAGGATCCTTCTTTTACTGATTTGTGTAATATGATACAAGCTTTTAGAAGAGATTCCAATTATATAGGTGGAAAGAATTCTTTCCTCACCATCACCAAGTTTATGGCTGAGACACCTAAACAAAAGCAGACTAATCAGAAAAAAGTAAGCTAATTGACTTAATGAAAGTTTTATGTGATATGGGAGTGTTCGAAAAATGAAGACCCAAAGACATAAGAAAACCTGTGTAGTTTTATGTACAAATATGATAGAGTGGAGAGTCATGGAGAAATATATTTAGACAGAGGGGATATACTCTGATGGTAATAAACTGGAGGAAGCTTAGCAAAGCTTCTTCATTCAGGTTCTTCTTGTAGTACTGAAAGATAAACATGTTCCTTTTTTCTGGCTATAGAAGTTTTATGGCCTCTTTCAGGGGAGGAGGGATAGGAAAAAATGAGAGTGACCTTTTCCTTTCTGCTACTTTCTCAAATACCAGGGTACTATATCTTGGAGAGTATAATCTGAACCCTATGACAATGAAGCAAATAATTTAGCAGAATTATTTTACCAAATCTCTCAATAGTAACATGTAAATATATGGAATTATTTTATAGCCTACAGAAAAACAGATTTTCATGGTGAAAAGCCAGAACCCTTCACCTACTCAAAAATCATGTTAAAATTTGAATTTCATTTAGTTGCAAATGCAAAAATTTAAGCCAATCCCAATTGTAGCATTGAATAAATATTGACAAACAAAATAATGAAGGTACTTTCACTAAGCTGGACTTAATTCCAAAAAGAAAACTCCATAAAGGGCTGGGTATTTACCTCAGTGGTGCCAAGGCGCCTGCCTCAGATGAGCAAGGTCCTAAGTTTGATCAGTACCAAAAACAAAAAAAAAAGAACTAAAAACACTGAACAAAATAAACACCTAAGTGTCATTGTTGGTATAGTGTGTATATGTTTCATCTTGGAATATAGTAAATGACTGCTTACTCCTCATGTGAGTACATGAGGTAATCGGAAATTACTGTTACTTCACTGCCAGTGCTATGAATACTAACTGCTACTGATGTTACTGTTGGAAGTATTTCAATAATTTATGTTAAACTATACCAAATATTTAACCTACATAATCTGTTCATTTGTTTTGGGAAGGAGGATTGTATATTAATGGCAAATTCTTTACTATACCCATTAACTCATTCTTTGGGACCAGTGTCTGCTTTATCTAGAAGAGAAATTTTCAATTTGTTTACTTTCAGTATTTGACCGATTATACAAGACTTCTGCTGTAAGGTATTTCTTTAGGAAAATAGGTTCCTCTATTAGTTACACTAATTAGTCAGTGCTTACTAAAGTTAGATGTGGAAGAGTGCAAGATATCTGTCTGCACGCTGGAAACTAGAGGATCCAGTGGAGGGCTTGGAGCCCATGGCAATATGCCCAGCAAGTCCGTGTCAGGAGACCTAAAGATTCGCGCCGGAAAGGCCCAAGGGCCAGCGCTGGAAGCTGAAATACCTGTGCCAAATGGCTGAAGGAACTGAGCCAGAAGGCTGAGCGACCTGCACTGGAAGCCAGGAGATGACATCCAAGATAAGGACGAGGACTGAAGCTTCCCTGAAAGCATTTAAATCTCCTTCAAAGAAAAACTGCCGAAACTCTTTGAACAAAAGCAGCTGCAGCAAAGCTCTTCCAAGGAAGATCGGCTGAAATCCTCCTTCCCATTCTCCTTTTATACAGGTCTGACAAGCCTCCTTTAGTGGATCTTCGATTCCCAGAACCACAAGGACTCAGTTCTCCTGGGCGTTCCCCACTGAAACTGACAATTAGTCAATTAACCACCAAGGTTGCGTTAATCCTTACTTTCAAAACCCATAGCACTTAATTTAAGCGTACCAATGGAATTTAAATGCAAGCAACAAACCACAGTTATATTTTGAGAGTTGGAAAAGGAATCCACAAGGTCAGTAAAATACATAGAGATACCAGAAACACTCGTGTATTTTCCATCTTGAGATTTATGTGTCATCATATGGCTTTTCTGTTTGTTTGTTTGTTTTTTTTTCCTGTACCGGGGATCGAACTCATGACCGTACACTTACAAGGCAGGCATGGCGCCAGTGAGCTAAATCCCCAGCCTTGACATATGGTTTTTCTGTAGTGTTTTCTCTTCCATGCCTCATTTGTAAGAATAATATCTTAAGGTCAATTTTTCTAGCTGAAAAGAAATTTAAAATTAATATAATCACTAATTTTCCTGAAGTATATTTGAGTTATAGATTCTGTGATGTTGGTTCTCAGCTTTAAAAAAGTAGACATCAGAAAAAAATTTGGATGTATTTTAGATTTAACAGTTTATCATTTAATGACAAAGTCCATTCTCATAATGTTCCAGATAGAGGAAATTATAATTTTCACAATCAAATGAAAAAGCCCATTCACAAAGAGAATTGTAATGTTCTTATGTTAAAAAGTGAGAGAAAGACTATGCTCAAAAAAAGTTTGCTGTTTCCTATAAGCCAAAGTATACTTATGAATGAGATTAAAAAATTGAACATGTTCCAAAGGAACCTATATGGTATAATATGGCATAAATATATAATTACTGCAGGGTCATTCTACCTTATAAATGGGTCTGAATACTCTTAATTTTTAGATATTTGTAAATGTGTTAATTCAAAAGGCAGGATCTCATTTATTCCTCTTGCGGATGTGGATAATTCATTTTTAATTCTTTGTCATTTTGTATGTAAAGTAAGGATTAAAGTAGCTTCTAGGTATGCCTTAAAAGGCTGGGAGTATG
Organism: Heterocephalus glaber; assembly: GCF_053883595.1. Taxonomy (NCBI): domain Eukaryota; kingdom Metazoa; phylum Chordata; class Mammalia; order Rodentia; family Bathyergidae; genus Heterocephalus; species Heterocephalus glaber. The sequence goes on from NW_028258147.1 coordinate 23,527,325, forward strand.
AAATAAGATACTGTAAAGTATTTTATAAGCTAAAAACACAACAATGAAAGAAACCACAGAAACTATGTAAATAGAGGGAGGTTAAATAATATTTTGTTGATTAATCAACAGATCGTAGAAAGAATTAGAGAAGAAATTTAAAAATTTATAGAATCAAATGACAATGGAAGCGCAACATATCAAATCCTGTGGGACACAATGAAAACAATTTTAAAAGGGAAACATATAGCTGTGAATATGTTATAGGATTATATGTCCTTGTATAGCTGAAGTACTTAAGCATAAAATCATTTAAAATATCTATATCTTAATTTAATATATGGAATGTGAACCCTGCCTCCACTTGAAAACTTACCTCTAACTTTCTGGCTTGACTGAAAAATAATCTTCTTATTTATGTGTATAATCACCATAGTAAGTGAATAAAATCCAAATTTCACATGATGGCCAGCGAGTCCTATTTCCACAATGATTTCCTGTCAATCCCATTAGTGGCACCAGGTAGGCTCCTTATTTGGTCACATGACTAAATGAACAAAAATGTATATATCTACATATCTAACTGTATGTATGTATATTTTTCTCTTTTGTTCTGTGTTCAATTATTTCTTCTCATTTCACTACATTAAAGCTAGTTAGACTACTGTATAGTTTTTGCTGTAGGTCAGTGATGAATAAAGGGTTGTACTATGGTAGACATTTTCTTTTCTGTAGCTATAAATAATGGATAATTTTTATTGTTGGCATAATTGCTTATATACTTATCTTTTAATAAGACTAACAGGCAGCATTATTATAGCTGACCACAAAGGTTGATTATAATATTGATGATAATGTACCCTATAATAAAACAATTAATGGGTTCTAGTTCTGTTAGAAATTTACTGGTTATATTCCTTTGTAAGCTCATTTTCATAATGAATTAATAACTTGACAATTAATAGATCATAAAGATTGGTATGTAGGTTTGAAATAATGAGCCTGAACATTGCACCTTTAAATACTGTCATCCAGTGTTCATCAACTGACCATCAACTGGTAGACTCAAACATAGTACAGTTAATATTAAATAATGATATAAACAGTTACTGAGATAGGACACTAGTTTGGGGTTGAAATTAGTCCCTATTCTGTGATGACCCACTGGTCTAAAGTATAGAAAGACTTGGGACCCTCACTCCCTCACCTCATCAGTGGCCACTCCTGACCATTTGCTTCGCTTTTTAATGTGACACAATTTAACATATCATGCATCTTGTTTTGTGTACTATGCCTTTCCCCCTTAATAGTATTTTTACAATCCTTTAGAGGAAAAGTGCATTTATTAGACATCATACTGTTATCAAAGATATTTATTAAACAGTTTGAAAACTTTAAAACAAATGAAATCTGTCTTGAATTTTTGTTAGTTTTCAACTAAATTCATTTGTTTCTTTTTTTCCAGTTTTCTGGAGGACCTAGAGAAAAACAACTTTTCATAGGTTAAATGGAAAGCTTTTGTAATTATATTGGTTCAAAGGTCAAAATAATACTCAACATTATATAGAATAATTTTTTCTATTATATATAAATGTGAATGTAAGCTGCCTATTTCTGTAGATGATCTCTTTTTATTAATGTTCAGATGTAATAATTCTCCTGTGATATTTCTAGGAGAAATGCTTTCTATGTCTATCTCCTTGTATTAGTCATGAACTTTTACTTTTAAATTTTTTAATTTACTGAGAAGCATATGAGACACCAAATTTCTTCCACTTATAGCTCATTTAGAGGCATGACATGATTCTGCATAGGAAAGCATTAAAAAATGCTCTTGAGATCCCAGATTTGGGCTAAATTTAATATTCCTTTTGCATGGAAATATTATAGAAATAAGCCCATAGAATTAATTCTATAACACTAAAATATAGGTAGCTAACAGAAGTAATATTTTACTAGAGATTTATTGTTTCATGAGAATACACCATATTAATATTTTTTTTACTTCTCAGATATGGTGAATTCTCCATTTTAACTCTGTGTTTTATCCCCTAATAATATTTCCAATTAAGAGCAAAGGCAATCAAGTCCGCCAATACCAGAAAAATTTATATGTCCCGAGATTTCATCAGCTTTATAGAATGTAAAAGCCACTACTCTAAATGGTATATGGAATTTTGTGTATGATTTAGAGGTTTTCTTACTTACTAGAGTCTATTTATATTTAGGTGTATTTTTACATTGTCACATGAAATTTTCCAGTATTCAGTCATTTATATAAACTCAAGGTTATAACATCATTTTTCTTCAAGACTAGAAAGGAGATTACAGTTCACTTCCTTTTAGAATCCTACTTTCACTCCAAATGGCTATTGATTATAAGAACTTTGTCATTCTGTGAAAAATATCAGGGTCACCACTGGGCAATGAAAGAGTTCATAATATTTTTATGGTCTTCACTTGTCGCTCCTTATCTTCAATGCCTGAAAATAATGTAGTAAAATAAATTGTCAGCAGGTCAAATTAATACTCAGCATTATATAATGTTTTTCTTCTAGATAAATATGAACATAAATTGCCTATTCTTTTAGATGATTTCTTTTATACTATTTATACTATTTCATATACTATGATATAATGATTCTCCTATGATTTTTCTAAGTACCTGGAGCCACCCTTTTGAAAGATAATTATAAGGAAGTTAGGGCCTTGTCTTCCAGTTTCTGTGGAAGGGTAGGAGCCTAAATTTAGTAGGTCACTACTTCAAGGTTGAAAAGTACCTCCTATTGTGAAGGTAGGAGAAATTTTACCTTTTCTTTGCATAAAATAACAAACAAAGATGATTTATGATCCTTAACCTCAAACCCCAGCTTTTAGCAGTTGTCTTACTCTTTGTTGGAATACAGTTGTGGTTGTACTGAGTATGGCCCCCTTTCTTTCCTGTTTCAGTAGCATTAAATACAGTCTTGCCTGTTTAACTTTATCCAGTGAAATTTTTGCTTTGCTGTAGTGTAATCTATTTTGCTTTAAACATTATTCCTTATCTTCTTTCACTAGTATTACAATTTTTTTTCTAAATGAACATTTACTTTTCAAGAAACTTTGAGTAAGTGGCTCCTATAAAACTATTCAACACTAATAACTATGTTTGCCTTCTTAAAATTAGATCATAACTCTTTAATTTTTCCCAGTATTGTTCCTGACTTGGTAATTCTTTAATTTCTCATAACTGTTGATAATTCCTACTCTATTATCTATCTGTATATCTCTCTTTGTTTTTTAATATGTTTAAATTTCAAAATTCAGGTTGAATTTTCTTACACAAAATGCTTGGGACCAGAGGTATTATGAATTTTGGATTTTTCTTTTTTTGATTTTGGAATATTTCCATATATATAGTGAGATACATCTTTGGAATGGAACCCAAGACTAAACAAGAAATTCATATATGTTTCATATGTGCCTGTATTAGATTTCCCATCACTGGGACAAAATACCCAACACCCACAGCTTAAAGAAGGAGACAAATATTTGGCCCCCTGTTTCCAGTGGGCTCAGTCAAAAAAACGACTGAATCCAAGGCAGAAATAGGATAGCAGAAATGTCTTGGAAAAGAATAGCTGCTCACCCCATGGAAGCTAGGAAGCTGGGGACAAGAATATATCTTTTCAGGTCATGCCCCCTTTGAACCTTCCTCCAACCAGTCTGTTCCTCCTAATAGCATATTCGGGTACTGAGTCATCAATGAATGAATACTGATGAGTACAGTGTTCCCATAATCCAATCAACTTCTGAACACATGAAACTTTAGAGGTGACATTATAGATTTAAACCATAACATTCGGAGCCTGGCCTCAAAAGACTATGCCCATCTTGTTTTGCAAAATGCATTTAGAGCACTCATAAGAGCCACCAAAGTCTTATTAATTCCAGTACAGTAAATTCTCAACTTACAAATGAGTTCTGTTCTGGGAGAACATTTGTCAGTTGGATTCATTCATAAGTCAGCTAAAGTGAGTCTTATATACCTTTGACACAAATATACAATTTAAACCCCCCAAAAAACAACAATCAAATATGTATGCACAAAAATACTGTAAATAAACTACTTTTACTTTTACAGTTACCTTAAAATGCTAATGCAACAACTGGCATGGAGTGAACTGACAAGAAGAGAGTTACTAACTGGAGGAGAGAGTAACTAACTGGAGGAGACTTACTAACTGGTAGAGATGCAGGGTCATCAACAATAGGAGATGGAGGGCAAGATGGGATTTGGTGCACACCTGATGTTTTTGGAGCTTAAGAATCATTGGCTTTTCCTCTTGCTTCTGGACACTCTGGGCTCTGATTGAGCATCATACTACTGTATACTGTCTAACTTTACAATAAGCATACAGCAGCACAACTGTGACAATTTCCAGCAGACACATGAGCTACTTCCATGATTTGTTTGCATCTAGCAATGTTTGTAATGCGAGGTCCATTTGTATCAGCGATAGTTCACAACTTGATTGTTCATAAGTCAGAGATTTACTGTATTTTTGAAAGTTCAATTCCAAAGTCTCCTGTGAGACTCAAGGCAAACTCTTAGCTGTGAAATTATATAAGTATCCAAAAGAAAATTAAATACTTCCAACATACAATGATGCAAAATAAACATTTTTACTCCAAAATAGGGGGGATAAAATAAATGGTACCAAGGGAAGACTAAAATTGCATAGAGTAAACATTAAACCATATCATTCCAGGTCCAGCACCTGGCACAGGTTGTGAGATGTGAACTCCAAAGGGCTTGGGTCATCCTGCCCATATGGCCTTGGTAGTTGTAGCCCACATGGCTTTTCTCTCAGGCTTGCTCCACTCACTCCCTATGAATTTCCTCTGAAGATATTCCATGTTCCTGATATCTCCAACTTCATGGCATCCTTTCTTCACTTTCAGCCCTACTCTCACAGTTTCATGCACTGTCCTTTCAGGACATACTGCCTTGTGTGTCCTGTCTTCTGAATTTTTTGTGAAAGCCCCCATGACTGCATAACTGTCCAATTTTGCCTATCTGAAAAATCAGCATCACCTGGATGACCCAAAAGGTTGATGGCAAGGTCTGCTGCCAGGGTGAACAGTACCTAGGCCATCTTGGACCAAGACTGTAGTTGCCCCTGAGTGCCTGGATGGCTAAACTCTGGGAAGTACTTCCCTAGGAATTTCAGGGACTTTCTTCTCAAAGCAAACTTTTTCAAAGTTATTTATCCTCTTAAATATCCTCTTGAGCTGGCAAAAGATAGGAGTATGACCAATTTCTGAGATGCTGTCAAGACAATTTTCCATTTTCCTGATGCAAACTACTAGGCTTCTATTTAATGCTAATATTTTCAGCAACCATGCTCTCCTGGGCCCCAACTTTGCAGGCCTTTCCTGTCTGATGAAACTGCAGACTTTAAAAATAATTTACCACCTATTTTTTTCTCTTGATTCTCACTATAGATCTGTCTGAAAGTGACCAAATGTACCCACAAGCCACAGCTTGAACATTAGATTGATTTGAAATTTTCTCCACCAGATTATTTCACTGCCCTTAATTTTAGTCTTCCACAAAGTCTCAGGAAATAGGACAAATGTTTTGCTTGAATGTAACACACATGTCCTCTAGACCAGTTTCTAATAGAGTTCATTTCCCAAATGATGACTTCTGAGCCTGGCTTTAACTATGCAGATTTCTGTTGGCATTCTTGACTTCTGAATTCCAAACAGAACTGTGCATCAAGTTTGGCTTATAGCATTCTAGGGCTTTCTCTAGTCAAAATCCCAAAGCCTTTCCAAATTTCTTCCACAAACCAGTTCCAAAAGTTTCTAAAAGACATGTTTAGGTAGAGTTACAGAAATAGCAGCATTTCTGGTGGCAATATTCTCTCTTAGATTTCCTGTTACTAGAAGAAGATAACTGGAACTCACAATTTATAGAAAGGTAAGTTTATTTTGTGGTTTATTTTTTTCATTAAGTTTATTGGTACATTTTAGATATACAATATGATGGCATTCATCCCTGGGAATTTGAGGGCAGGGGGATGGGAAAATATAAGAGAAGTATATTTTGGTCCATGGATTTTTGAGGATTCAGCCTATATTTGGCTGCTTCCAAGGGAGAGAGATCATGCTAGAAGAACCTAGGTGAGGAAAACTGCTCATATCATGGAAGTCAGGAACCAGAGAAAGAGGGGAGGATCTGGGACAAAAATATAACCTTCTAAGTTATTGCCCCACTTTCAACAAGGCCCACACTCAAATAACTCATAAAAATGGACACACCCACTGATGAGTATAGCACCCCAATCATCCAGTTACCTTCCAAACACATGAGACTTTGGGGGAATATTTTAGATCTTAATCTTAACAAACCCTTATATACATAATCTGAAGATAATGTTATACAATATTTTACTTCACCTGTCTTTTAACTGTGACACATTACAAGAGATAAAGTATAGAATTTTCTACTTGTGATATCATTTTTCTCAAGGAATTTAGATTTTGTGCATTTCAGATTTTGGATTAGAGATATTTAACCTGTATGTGTTTATGACTTCAAAGTATGATTCTTCAGGTCATACTACTTTAAGTAGACAAAATTTATTTTTCTTTGCTTTTTTATGTCTACAAGGGTATCTCAGGATCTTCCTTTCATTTGAACCATACTTCTTAGGCTTTTTTTTTAAAGCAGTGTCCAAGTTTATTTGAGACACTTGTTTTTGTTTTTGATTTTTTTTTTTTTTGGTACTGGGGATCAAACTCAGGACTTTGTGCTTGTGAGGCAGGCAGCAGAACCACTGAGCTAAATCCTCAGCCTCAGGCTTTTTTTTTTTTAATTCATTAATTTTATTGGTACATTTTAGGTATACAATATGTTGACATTCATTATTGGGAATTTGTACCTTTACATAATATATCCTGGTTCTTATTTTTTTCCCATTCCCCTGCCCTCCCTTCAACCCCTCCACCCTTCCCTATTTACAGAGACTTTGTTTCAATTTTTTTCCTTTTCTCATATTTATTTGTTTCCCTTCTTTCTTTTCCCCTACCCCTCCTACTTCTTCTTCCCTTTTGGACCTGTACTTCCTATTTCACACTATTTATTCTACTTTTTGATCCTTATTTACACTTTCAGTTTCTCACACCAGAGAAACTATTCAGTATTTACACGCGTATCCTATTTATTTCACTTAAGAGTATCGCCTCAGTGTGCATCCATTTAGCTATAAATGACTCTAGTTTTCATTCTTTATGGCTGAGTAGTACTCCATTTTATAAAAAGAACCCACATTTTCTTTTTGAACTTTCCCTGGGTGAGTACCTACCACTCCACAGAGATGGAAATGTCAATAACCTGGTATTAAACCATAGCACATTCATTAACTTATCTTTTCAAGTAAAAGGATCCATAGTGAATTTTGTGGAATAAGAGAACATGGATGATATTCACAAAATATTATAGAATTTTACTTGACACTATGTCTTTTTGAATGATGGCAAGGGAGTGAGATGTGGCCTTATAAGTATAGCTTTAATAAATTAGACAGCAGGAAAAGAGGTTGATGACTTACCATTCATTAGTTGGACTTCAGCTTATTTAAGATATAGCTCAAAATATACCAATGATTAGTACATAACAACATATCAGTTTATTATGTAATATATACAGTACACCCATTTTTTGGTTTTTTTTTGGGGGGGGGTACCAGGGATTGAACTTGAGTCCTTGCACTTGCACATGAGGTGGTGAAACCACTGAGCTTAATCCCCTGCCCTAGTACAACCATTTTTTAATGTAAAGAGCCAGATAATAAATATTTTAGGGATGTGAGCCAAAAGGCAAAAGTGATAATATAACATAATCCCTTGTGTAATTATTTCAAATGAGAATATTTAAAAATGTAAAATAACTATCCACTGGTAATATAAAAAGGTACAGGAACCAGATATAACCTACAGGCCATAGGTTGAAAACTATGCTCTGTAACATACTATAATGAGGGTACTAAACTCATGGTGCAAGGAAACAGACTAAAATATTTTAAAAATTAATCCCCAGGTCATATACTATGTAATTCCCAATCATACTGGATGTGCCTGTATATAATATGTGTGTGTGAGTGTATTGTTATATTTAGAAAATTTTCCCTTTGGACATAATAGTTTTAATATCTAGGGTTTAATTTTTATTCCTCTCCATGTTACAATGTTTTGGTAGATGTAGTTAGGAAAGAACCAGGTAAATTATTAAATCACACTCTAACTGCACTAGCATGTGTGCAACTAATCATGATGGAAATAAAATGCATTGTATTTATTTCTTGTCATGAAGAGAGAAGGTAGTGTTAATCAAATTTATAGATGTTGGGAAAAATGGATACATTTGCACTTACAATAATGATCACTTGATTTATGATGTGTCTTTTAGGAGAGATATTTACAAGTTTTCTATTTTTTTCTTTCCAGTTATAAGGAAACCAGATTTGTTTCATTTTCTTCAGTTAATGAAACTCACTCAAAAGCATATGTTGGGGTTCAGTGAGATAAGAAACTCTCTCAGCAGAGGTGTATCCAGAACTCAGGAAGACCTGGATCTTTGTTTTGTTCAAGGTAAGTCAGTAGTTCTTGTAGTCTATCAACAACTCTCCCAACCTATGAGAGTTTGAATTCTGCCCTAATTCATCTACTTTCTATTTGCTTCCCATGAATACTGCCTGCTTCTTCCTATGCTTTCTTTTCTCTAATCTCTGATCAATGTTGTGACTGGCATTCCTCAGAGATTTTGCTTACTTTCTTCTTACTGAATGTATAATTCTTTTACTTTCATTGCTATTCTTGGCAGCTCATAAAGGGATCTCTAATCAAGAAGGTAAACTTTCTTCTTTCTTCCAAGATGCTAAGAAATTTGGATGTGATTCTCTCTCTCTCTCTCTCTCTCTCTCTCTCTATATATATATATATATCAGTGTAACAAGTTTTGAGGAGGTACATGTCACACAGTAGAGTGAAAATCATAGTGTCACATTTGCAAACCACAAAGATCTATTTATCAACTTTTATTTTTAAAGACAGTTAAAAATAAATTTTTACAAGCAGATACATCAATTTAAGCAAGAGGATATTCATTAAACCAAAAGGGAAACATTATAATTTTTGAAATTTGTTCCTTACTTAGGTCTAAGTCAGGTGAGCTTGATAAATGATCATAGATTCACCAAAATTTCTGTTTCTTTTACCACTGTTTGCTTGTTGCACATCTACCATTTGGTCAGATAGAAAACACAAGGACTAGGATCATAATTCTTTAACCTATGAATTACAAAAGTTTGTTTACATCCAGTTTATTATTTAAGTAGTCACTGAAATGGCTTTGGACATTTAATAATCAGTCCAAGCACATCATATAGTCCAACAATCACTCAAACATAAAAATGAAGATGTCTGGACTCAATGTAATAGTGAAAGGCACTCTTAACTGCCCTTAGTACAACACTGTTGGCAATATTGAAGCAAGATATTGGATTTTCTTACATTATTCAAATAAGAGAAGGACCTAATATAATTTTTACATATTCATAAATGTGCAGGTACAAACCAAAGATAAGGAATTATGAGATTAAGACAGACAATAGGGATAATAGAGACCATGGTAAAGACAGAAGATAGCTGTCACAGTTTAGCTCAAGCTGATGGAGACTTTGCAAGAATTCTGATTCACAGTTGCCAAGCAGAAGTCTAGAATTGTTGCAAAGTATTATGGGTTGAATCACATTAATCCCCTTCCCCTTATTGTGAAGGGCAAAGGGCCAGGTGCAGTTGTCATTGTAGGTATTTAAAAACATAACTGAACATTTGGGGATATCTGCATGCATTTGTATTTGTTTCAACCACCAATGCTTAATAATAAATCTTGCTAAATATTGCCAGCCCTTATATGTCTCAAATTCAATTTATCCAAAAGACATTAGATGGTTGAAATATTATCATACTTGATGAAACATTTATGTTTATTAAAATTTAGTTGCTATAGTTTTCCTTCTCCTAGGTTATATTAATTCCTAGGTACTTAAAGTTTTGAAGCTGTTGTAAATGGAACTGTCTTCCTGATTTCTTTCTTGGTGTTTTTATTATGATGATTATGATTATTATTATTATTATTTTTTGGTACCGGGGATTGAACTCAGGTCCTTGCACATGCACAGCAGGCGGCGAAACCACTGAGCTAAATCCCCGGCCCATGTTTTTATTATTGATGTACCAAAAGGCTATTGATTTTTGTGTGTTTATTTGTTTAACTCAATTATTATTTCAAAGGGTCTTCTGGTGAAGTTTTTTAGGGCCTTTTATGTAAAAGATCATATTGTCTATGAATAAGGAGTGTTTTACATTAACTTTCCTATTTGCATCCCTCTTATTTCTTTCTACTGCCTGATTGCTCTGGCTAAAGTTTTGAGTACTTACATTGCACAAGAGTAGTGAGAGTGGACATCCCCCTTTTTATTCCTGATTTTAGAGAGAATGTTTTCAGTTTTCCCCCTTTAATATAATGATGGCAGCTAGTTTGACGTAAATGGCCTTTATTGTTTCAGGTAAGATCATTCTATACCTGTTTTTCTCAGGGTTTTTATCATAAATGGATATCGACTTTTCTTAAAAGCTTTCTCTGTGTCTGTTGAGGTGACCATGCATTGTTTATCTTTACTTTTATGTAGTATACATTTATTGATTAGTGACTTATGAATCTTGTACTATCTTTACATCTCTGGGATGAAACCAACCTGGTCAGGTTGTTATGATCTTTTTAATGATTTCTTATATTTTGTTTGCAAGTATCTTGTTGAGGACTTTTGCATCTAGGTTCATTAAGAAAATCATTAACTTAGGGTACACAGCGACAATAAAATTTAACAATGTAAATATGTGTATTTTAAATGCTTAGGAATTTTCTCTCTCCACAAGTTACTTTGATGATACGTGACTGTATTTTTTGCAACAATATGCCCGAGTTTGACTCCTTGTAAAGGAGTTTATCTAGTTCATAGTTTTGGTGGCTAGGAGTCCCACCAGCATGTACTGGTTCATTGCTGGCATCATCTCCTCATGGCAGGTGACACTGTAATGCTATGAGCATGTGCAAGAGGAAGAAATTACATGGCAAGACAGGAAGCCAGAGTGCAGGGGAGGCCATATTGTGACTTCCTGGGAGGCCTCAACCTCTAACGGTTGCATGATCTCAACACTGCCACACTGAGCATCATGCTTGCAACACATGAAACTTAGGTGGACAAACTACTTTCAAACCATAGTAAAGACAAAATAAATTAGATACAAGTTAACTTCAAATGTGTGTTTCTTGTTCTGAACCTGTGAAAGTAAAACATTCGTTTATTTGCGTTATATGGATCTTTCTTACTCTTAGAACTAAAAAGAAACAAAGGAAAGAAGGGAAGTAAGAAGAAGGGCAGAGGGATAAAAGGACAGAAAAAAAGAAAAACAAAAACAGAAGGGGAGGCAATTTTTTCTCCCTAGTTGTCTAAGGTATTTTTTATTTGATAGATAGACTATTACATAAAACAAGAAGGCAGTATTTATGTGAATATTAGTGAGGTTCCTTGTAGTTTTGTTTAAATAATCTTTCTGTTAATAGAACCAAAATCTTCTAGAGTAAATATTCAAGTAAGGCACAACCTGCATTTCCCCCTATTTTAAATTTGTGAATATTTCTTGATTCTCTTTTTTGGTAGGGAAACTGCCCACAGATTTCAGCAATACCTCAGTCAACCATTGCATCAGATTAAAAAAGAAGTACCCACTTATAAAAGAGAATAAGACTCTAACTATTATTTCTATCTATTATATATAAAAGGATATCACAAAACACACATAACCAAACCCATGACTCAGGCATTGGAAAGTCCTAAGAGGTATGAGACAATAATGTAAGATTTGCTTACTTTGAAGATACCTGTCTCACATGAAGAGAATGTGGTTTTGGGGATACAAACATATGCATTATAGTTTCAGTTAGCTAAACTGCAAAAATCTCTAACTTCAAAGGATGCTGGACTTCAGTTTCTCTAGAGAGTTTTTGCAAATGCCTGCCATAACCATGGCATCAAAAAAAGAGTGAATGCTCTGATGGGTATAATCTCTGGTGACAGCCTCATGCTTTTTCTCCCAGGGCTACCTGCTAATCACTTGCAATAGTATATAATCCTAAATCCTAAACTTTGTATTTGACAATAAATTTATAGGACAAACATATATCATACCAAGGTGAAATAACAGGACTTAAACAACATAATTCATTTTTAGCTATACAACTGAGTAGTGATTGATATGCATGCAGCACCTGGCTTTTAATATAAAATGCAGTTTAGACCTTAGAGATCCTTTAACCAAAAATCCATGATTGGCATTAAATATAGTTATTGAGTTCAGGGAAGTGAAGTCATAGTAATAAAATTGAGGACTTCAAAAGATGTGATGTTATAAACACCTGGACAATATTTAATAGTTGAAATGCTTTGCCTGATTTTATTAAGCTGCTGTGATGCACATTGTCATGGCACTGTTTTTCTTCAAGTAATATATTAGTTCAAAATACATATGAACTCTGTTATGTAATTGCTTCCTTCTATTTACCAATTTCCCTTAAGAACTGGATTTAGAAAATCTGAGCCATTCACATGAGGGCAGATTAAATCCAAGGGAAATTCAATAGCATTCTGAGTAATGACATCATTAATCAGCATTAAAACCATCAAAATATTGAGTACTAGTCACAGGGATTTCATTTCTCCAGATGTATCATAGACTATTTAATACTTTGCTCAATGACAAGAGTTAAATAAGTTTTTATTGTAATTTGCAACATCTGTTGACACTGGGAATTTGGTTTTATGAAATGAATATTTGTATATTTTGTTTCATTTACAAGTTACTGAATAACTGATGTCAACCAAACTGATTTCTCTTCCAAATCCAGAAAAATGCTTAATTATTTGATATAAAAATTCAGAAAAAGTAGTCACTGTGCTTTTAATTGTATAACTTATTCCTTTGTCCACTAATTAATGACATCTTTTACTTCTATGATTCAGATAGTTAAAGGATGGCGAATCAATGTTTATACCTTAAAGGAAAAATCTCTAATATGTTCTGCGTAAGAATTTCTTTGAGACTTTATAAAATAGACTTAGAAAATCCCATCTGTAGATATTCTGTACTTTAATGGGTCTAGCAAAAGTGCAGCCCAAGAAGCTGACCAGTCACTTCCCCTTCTCTAGTGTAACTCTGATGAAAATGTTCTTCTCTGAGAGGATAGTATACTGAAAACACTGTAAACAATAACAATTGATTACTCAAATAATTCAATCACTCATTTATTTTTATAATCATTGATTTAATATTTATCAAATGCCTGTGATGAGTAACTCAGTGCTATATTTCTCTACTATTTCTTTTGGAAGATAACAAAGTGTACAATTTCCTTATTCTTAGATTAAAAACCCAGAGGTGAGGTGAATTTACTTGATGGTGCTAGTGATCTCCAAACTTAAAAGTGCTACTTTACTGAATAAATTTATGATTGTATTTAGACTTATTAGATTTAAAGTATAAATTCCCCTTCTGTCTCCATAGATACATATAGAAGAAGCAGAATATCAAATTAAGCATGTATCAGGCTCAATAGAGCCTGCAAATACCTTGTTTGGCTTTCACTTTAGATATACTTACCTGTATAAGAAAGACTCCTTCTTATATTCCAGGATATAGGAAAAATCAGATTTACTTATTATCAGGAGCTCTCCAGTGTTTTGCATTGAAGTAAAGGAAAAACTCTAAATTCTTTTTATCTCCTTTGTTTTGTTGTATTTAGTTTTTTTTTAAATTGAAAGAGAATAAGAGTATTGTGTCTAGATTATTTAATGTGATTTTCTTTATAAGATTAGAATAATATCCTGTAGAAAAAAAGCTTGGACTTTTTTGGCATGTAAGAAAGCCAGCAAACAAAAAGCATACAGAAACCAAAATCTGATAATTTTGTACATTTCTAGCTATATATACTAAAGAACAAAAGACATTATAATAATGTTTTGTTTAATAAAATCTTGTTTAATGATTTCAATCAAAATAAGGTATGTAAATCTCCATCTATCATTTTAAGTAAGCATAAATAATCTCTCTTAACCACTTCTTAGTTTTATTTGGAAAACTACTTTGCCACACCTCTCAGGGGATATCTGTGAAAAAATTGTGCTTTTCTTTTCATGTTGAAAAATTCTGGCTGATTTTTTAAAAAGAGCAGATTTAATATTGTTTCTTGTCTAAGCATTAGGAATAAAATGAATGCATGCAGAGTCATGAAATCATCCCACCTATTGTGTTTACTCGATTAGTAAAAACACTGGTAGAAACCAATTGCATCCATGCTGAGTAATTATCAATGGAAATGAGTTTGGCCATTCTCTCTTATAGGGAAATTTACCCAGTATTGTTGAGTAAATATTGATACTTTACTTGTGCATTTGTTAAAGTGCAAAAGCTTCTCATTTTAATTCTTAGGCCATAGATTAGAAGAAGGAAGGTTTTAGATGGAAATATCTTGCAGATAAGTGCATTTATGGGTTGGATAAATTCCTTTTAAGTGGAATTAGATTTGCAGAAGAATCTCCATATCCATGCTTTCAGTTGCTTTTAAAAGGATTTAACCATTTTGGCATGGAAGAACCAATCCTAGGTTGAACATGATTAGGAATAGCATGAACTAGTTATTTTTTAATAGATAAATTATTTTATAACACAATTTACAGATTATAACTTGCCAATTGTCTTTCAGACAGATAGTAGCAGTAATGACTCAGCCTTATTTTAATAGCTTTTGTGAATTCATCTATAGCAAAAATATCAAGTGCTTGGGCCAGGGATTTAGCTCAGTGGTTCCACCACCTGCCTCATAAGCACAAGGTCCCGAGTTTGATCCCCAGTACCAAAAATAAAAAAAGTTGCACTGTAAGACTATTATTACAGTTACTTTTCAAAATGTCACTATCCATGAGCATCATATTTTCCAATACCTTGTTAATGTTGTGTAGGTGTAACTGCTTTTATTTTAAGAGATATTTGGAATAAAATGTGTGTTCTATCATTTCCTTAGAGAAAAATGTAGCTATTATCATTTTGGAAGAATTTTTTTTTTTTGTACCAGGATCTTGCACTTGTGAGGCAGGCGGAGGAACCACTGAGATAAATCCCGGGCCCTAGAATATAGCTATTATCTAAAATATTAGACAAATAGCATTTTTTCAGAACATGTCTAAGACTACATTAAAATATTGTATTAAAATTACATGTTTAGAATATACTCTCAGTCTGATGTCATCTTCAAAATGAATGGGACTGAAGAGGTGGCAGTTTTTTTCTTATGAATATTCCCCAGATAGGAGACATTTTAATCCTTCTGCACTGCACCAAGTAACACAAAGGTTATTAAAATTATAAAATTATTTTAAAATCTAATCAAGGATGTGAGACTTAAGAGATAAGTGGTGGTATGGTTCATGCTTATATGCTTGCCTCCAATGTCCAGTAGCCTGGTCTGGAACTAGATATTCTTTCCACACTAGATTTTACTCTGTTCTATATATTCCCTTCAGTATCTGGTCTTGTTGTGAGGCCAAGTGAAGTGCTTCTCTGTGAGAAGTGCCTGGCCTGAAATTCATTTCTGTCACCATCTTCCATTGATGTGTATTTGGAGATCAAGAAATGGGCCCAAGGATAACTCTATTCCATTAGACTTGGTTCCATTAGAGACCCTACCTCATCTCAAACTCTTATCCAAACTTGAGTACATATGGTGATTGTACATTGTAGAGAAGAATACCAACAGACAGAAAACTATACAGAAAGTATACTTAATAGACACAGAGAAAGAAAATATGAATTGGGGACAAATGTAAGCAGGTATGTGGTTAGGTGAGCAAATAATAAGGGGGTCAAAGAAAAGATAATTGACATTTGCAACACTTTTAAGAATCTTTTAATTTCTCAGCTGTAGTAAGAATGTTTTATCAAGATAAACTTTTTCTGTTTGTGAATATCATCTCTTTTTATTCTTCATTATAAATGTTCTTGTCACATACTTTGGCAAACCAGCCCTGGGTCACAGATGTCCATATATGGCCCAGATGGAAGAAGCATTATCATCCCTCTCTTTTCTCTTAAAATTTCTCATATGAATTGTAAAATTCTAGCCCTATAGTTTAGCTACATAAATTGTCACTTTACGTCTTGGTTTTAATTTAGCTATCATGTATCACTTACCAGCTAATTAGCCAAGTCCTATGTTAGATCTAAGCATAAAATTCTAATTTCAAGCCTTTTTATATTTCAAAATAGTGCCACAAGTTCAAGTGACTGTAATGAAAGTCAGCTATCCCTAAAACACATTGTACTATAATAGGTATTATATATGTAATATCATAAAAGATACACTGCCTTGGGGCTATGGAAAATATAAACTCAAAAAGGGAGTATCTTAACCTAATTGCCTTCAGACCAAGGTATTCTTAATAAACCAAAGATTTTAACATAGCCATCTATAGCTCTCTTTTATTTCAAGATTATGTCCTATATCTTTTATGTTGTATGTGTGTGTATGTGTGAGCACACACATATGAAATGATGGTACTTGAAGATGGTATGTATTGGTTTCATTCATAGTATTCTTACCAAGAAAAAAAAAGAATGGGAAACATTGTATATCTTCCTTAAAAGAAACCAAAACCAAAGAAAGACTTACACATAGCATAAAATATGAATCAATATTTGAGCAGGATCTTGAAGAAAGGGTGGAGCATAGACATGGAGAATATCATAAAATGGGAAACCATATTCCTGCTGACTAAAGCCCATGGACAGTGATACAGAATTGGAAAAGAATGAGACATAATCAGTGAACTAAGTTGGCTGGAGATCTAAAAGACTGAGAAGGACTTCATAGCTAATGGGTTATAGAAAATGTCTATGTATCACTGAGTATTTTCTATCTCTAAGGAAATGTGTCAAACCCTTTCATAGTTATTATACTATTCAGCCTTTGCAATATTGAACACTAACAATTAATATAAAAAATTTACAGTTGAAGAGTTGAGGTTCACTTAATTATGAACCATGATCTTCACTTTGATTACAATTAGCCTGAGAGTAAAAGGGGAGATTTTGGGATCACTGAATGCTGTATTGAGGACCAGGCACTTGTTTCATTAGACAACATAACATTTTTGAAAGCTTTACAGTTCATTTGTTTTTGTTTTTGAAAATTTAATACTTAATGAATCCCCAGCCTCAAGTACTCTGATAAAGCCATGTTACTTTAGCACATCCACCATTTTCTAATATGCATATGATTGATACTTTGTAGGAGAATCTCTTGATTTATAAAATAATGCTGAATATGTCCTTTTGACCAGTTTTTCTTTCTCCAGACTACTTTCACATAGCAGAGGCTTCTTTCTCTTCCCCAGACACTTTATTTCCTCAGTGGAATAATTCATTTTAATGCTTTTAGGTATCATCTAAGGGCACACTAGTATTAAACTTGTATCTCTTGTTTTAGCTTATCCTCTGAAATCCACTATGTTCAGATGCCTATGTGATAAGCTCACTTGAGTATCTAAAAAGCATTTCATACCTTTACAATCCATATTTTTCAAATTAGATTGCCTGCCATACCAACCATAGATATTAAATAAGCCACTCATTTCTCCATTTAGTTGAAAATGTCTTGTTTTCATACGTTATTTTTCTCTATGTACTTAAATTTGTTTCTTGATCTTTATTCTCTTTCTTTCTTTTTTTAGGGGGGTGGGTATCAGGGATAGAACTCAGGACCTTGTGCTTGCAAGGCAGGCGGCGGAACCACTGAGCTAAATCCCCAGCCCGACCTTCATTTTCTTACTATTCCCATGTTGATATCATCCTGTTTTGATTTCTCAATAGATTTAGTTTCTGCCTGTGGCAGGTAGCATTCTAAGATGATGCTCCAGTGATCATTTCCTTTGTGTATTCCCCTTCCTATAAACTGTATGAAATGTGTGAAGATATATTACTCCAGTTGGCCTTAACTAAAAGAGATTATTCAGATGAGCATAGCCTGAGTTCATTAAAAACAGGCAGTTTTCTCTGGGTTAATCACAAAAAGAAAGAGATTTGGAGCATAAATGCATGATGATCTAGGGCTGATGTTCATTGCTGAGATGGAAGGGGCCATGGGACAGGATGCTGAATACAAATATGTAGTACTGGACTTCTAACCTAGAGAATTGTGAGGTAATGAATGAGTGTTGTTTAAAACAGCTAAATTTGCATTAATTTATAATATAGCAATCTTAATCTAACACAGTGGTAAAGCAAACTTTCTTTGCACTACATTCTTGTTTGTTTTTTGAGCCAGGGTCTCACTATGTGAGACCACTATGTGGCCTCGAACTTGCAGCGATCCTCCTGCCTCACCTTTCCACCTGCTGGGATTACAGGCATGTGCTACTATGCCCGGCATGTACTACATTTTTTAAAATATATTTTAGCTCTTTTAGACATATGACTTTCTGTTGCCATCTTAAAGTTATCTAATATTTGTCAAAACAAAAGCTATAAAAAGAGAAACAAAATTATAATATAATTTTTAGATAGATGACATTATTATGAAAGTGATAACATTAATTCTTTGAAGACACTGAAGCTTATTTAAACCTGTTTTTAGTCTGCTGTATGCCTGATCTTAAATTTTCCACCATTATTACATAGTTTTATGTAGTTCACTTTTTTTCAATATTGGGGATTGAAACTAGAGCCTTTATCCCAAGCTAAATCCATAACCATTTTTATTTTTTATTTTGAGACAAGACATTACTAAGTCACTATATTGCCCAGTATGGGTTCAAACTTGGGATCCTTTTGCCTTAGCTTCCTGGAGTGTTGGGATTACAAGTGTGCACTATCATGCCTGGCTTTATGCAGTTAATTTCTATTAAGTGTATTTTCAGTATAAATTATTATGTTAGAATTTTGAAATTTGTTACTAATGAGAATAGGATATATTTTCAGTAACAATCCCCAAAGTATATTTTCTTCTTTTTTAATACATACTTTCAAATGTTTAATTTTCTTGGCTAATCCTACTAAACATTTAAAAATAATATTGAATGACACTGAGACTTTATCCTTTGATGGTTGACATTATACTTTATGATGATTAGTTTGCCTTAGTAGATAGAATAAATTATAATAAAAGGGAGGATAATGACAACAGGGAGAACAGTCAGGGGTTTATTTCAAAAGCCCAGGGTAGAAAAAAGGGGGAGAAAAAATGTTCCTCAACAGATATCACAGAGCTAAATTGGCAGAATGGAAGAGTAAGTGAGTTTGTAGATGGAAGTGGGGGAATTCAACTGATTTTGAGGGCTTAAATACAGATGATGTAACACTGGTGACTTGATCATCAATCATGGGCAAGAACGTTGGACACAGGAAATAGTTGAGCAGAAGTCAACTAGAAGTTGACTTCACCAGGCTCATAGTACTGGTGGAACATTTAGGTGGAGAACATTTGACCATGACAAATGACGACTTCATAGTAAGGTCAAGGCAAAATCATTATATTTATTGAGAGCCTTGAGTTCAACCCTTGACATGAAGGAGGTGATCTTGAATAAATGAGTGAACTATCCTGAGTGTCTGCCTCCTCATATACTTAGGAAACAGTCTAAATTAAATTAAGCCAACATTTATCAACCCTCTACTGTGTAAAGGACATTATCATAGGAATTACAGAGGGTAAAACCGGAGTGATGTGAAAGGCACCATTAAAGGACTATGTTTAAGTTGGATACTGATTGGTGGCTGAGGTTAGGAAACATAGATGAGAAAGACCAGAATTTAGGATTGAATGAGATTTTCCAGTGACATGGAAGCATTTTACCCTCCTAAAGTAAAAAAAAAAAAAAAAACATGTTCCTCCATCACGCAGAAAAAATTAACTAGGATTCTGTTTCTTATAGAAAGGTGTCTAAAACTCCTTAGCAAGTCACATGAGATTATTTATGACCTCCCCTAATTTCTTCTCTCAACTACTACTTTCACTTTTTAACTCTGAGGTTCAGTCACTCTCAATCTGGTACTATGTAATACTCCTTACCTTGTACATATTATTCCTTTTGTCTAGAGTACTTCCTGCAGGGGAGCACAATATCAATTATACCCAAATCATGCTGTAAGTACTGCAGACTGTAAAAAATTAAATCCCTCAAATTAGCTCATTTTAAGAATCAAGTCTGGCTGAAGCTTACATGACTTATGGAAGAACCTCATAAGCACTATGGTATTGCATAGGTTAGCATGACCTACCCCTCACTAATGGCCACAGTCAAGATCAGAGTAATGGCCTATGAAACTGGGTTGCTCAGTATGAGATAACATAATAGCTGAGGTCTGAGTAGCTCACACCCAGTTCCATTCCCATGACTAAAACCTTCTTGACTAGAAGGACAAGGATTTAATTACAACCATATATTTTGCCTATTCTGTCCCTAATTCAAGAATGCTTTGTCTTTTCACTTTACAAGCCTTGCCTGCATTAGGATCCATAGCAACGGCATGATTGCATGTCCTTACATGTAGTTTGTCTTTACCCTACTTGATTACCAAAAAAATTCAGTGGCTTAGACTGACTAGGACCTTTGCTGTTTGCTCACCACTGTCTGTCCTGGCTCCACATTTCTCTGTTTCTTTCTGTCTTTGAGTCTTTCTTCAGCCCTGAGTCTTACGCCAGGCAGGAGACTGGAACCTATGGCAGAGGTCTCCAGTAACTTACCCTTACTATGATACTACTTACTCAGAGAGTGGCTATTATGACTTCAAATCAATTCATCATTATCTCCTTCTGACTTTGCTCATCATGGTGTTACTCATCTATGCTGGGTCCATCCTTCTTTTGTTTCATGTGTGCCCTTCACTTGTCAGAATTAAAATATTGTCAATTAGTCAAATTTATTTTCAACATTATATAGACTTTCCTCAGGAAAAGGTTTATGTCATACATTAGTGTTTTCATTAAAAATTTTGTTTGAACTTTTCCACGTCAGTACTTATTTTGCCAGCAGTTCTAGTCTCTAACCAGGTCATCTTCAAATCACTATTAAATAAATGCCACTGTAGATAGATTTATGCTAATCTTCAGAACTTTCATTCATTTAGATTCTGAATACATTTCTAAAATGAAATAACTGATATCCTTTTCAAAATAAAAGAGAAAGAGCTTATCTAAAACAAACAAACAAAATCAGTGACAAAATCAGTTCACTCTTTTGGAGGCTATAGGATATTTCCATATCTTTAGCTAAAAAGCATTTATTCTGATGCCTATAGATATTTTTGGAAAAAATATTTAACTTATTATTGCTATAATCAGATGCTCACTTATACACTTGTATCATAATTTGTTTCAGGGTCAATTTAGGACCTTCCTCAACTAGCACATTTATAGAACTGGGACATCTGCTACTGTTGGGCACTTGAGCCTATGTAAGAGCCAGCTGCAACATACATTATTTATTTTTACAGCTGGCTAATTTATAAGTCTTCAAAATTTCTCTCTCTAAAACAGTAATATGTAATTTTTTTTCCTTTTGTATTTTCCTTTTTTGTCAGTGATCCCTACATCTGCAAATTTATGTGAGCAGGAACTGGGTCATCAAAATAATTACAGTAAGAAATTTATGAAATAAGCTCTCCATGCTATATAAATGCAAAAAAATTTTGGAAGAGAGCAAGCATTTTTTTGTGTTCTTGAAGACACTTACTGAGTTATCCTTAAAGATGAAAATAATTGAATATTTTTATTAACACAGGTACTTATTTGTAGTCCAAGTAGTAAAATAGATGCATGGCCAAATGGTTACCAAATTTTAACCAATAAGCTTTGAAAATTTGTTATCTTTTAAATTGGTTCCCAGAAATTTCATCATAAAAATGGAATTATTAAAAAATTGTTGATGTTTTAAATCCTACATTTCTAATAATTAATGTTTTGGTCAGGCACCAGGGTCCTTCCTCAAGGAGACCCAACCACCTGTTCAAGCAAGGGGTTCTGGATCTGTACATTGGCTTAAATCTGGGAATTGGTTGAAGGGCTTTGATTCCTTGTTACTACAGTTTGAGATAGGTACCTGTTCATTTGCATTAAATTTTTCTGAATACATAAATCTAGTAAAAATTTAGTAGCCTTCCTGCCAGTTTCATTTTGTGGCAACACCGTGACCAATGCCAAAGGGCTCTACATGCCAGAGCATTCTGATCATTGCTCAGTTTCTGAGGTCCATTATGGTAAGTATGTACACAATGTCTTTGGTGATTAAGGGCTGCCACTTGACCCTGCCACTCCAGGATCCAATTAAAGCCATTGCCCTTAATTTTCTCAATTAAGTGAATATGGCCCCCACCATAAGTCTGGCATACAGAGAAGAGCACTAACAGGGCTCTTTCGGAGATACTGATGCCCCCCTCATGAGTCTCATTCCTAAAATATTAATGAAGGGTACATTTTCCAGAACATCTCAGTGTGGAGGATTAGGTTTAACATGAAAAACTCATTACAACATTCCCATTTCCCTGAGCCCCTATTAACAAACAGCTTGACACATGTGTATACTTTTGCCATCATCACCCCACACCTTTAAATCCATTCCCATACTTGTCCATTAGGCCTCTGCATTCAAGTTAGAAAATTCAAAAATTTGGGGGGAATATAGTGTACTTCCTCATGGTCACACTGTGTACCTCACCTTTAAGAGCTGTCTGGGATTTGAATATCATTATAGGTCCAGAGACAAAAGGGGGTGGTTGGGCTGAGTCCTGGGGAGTGTGAGCATTCTCATGCTTTCATTCTCATTACTTTCCTGTTCACATTATCAGGAGACACCATGGCAGATTTAAGCATCATAAAATTAGAATGCCCACTCCAGTAATCACTAAAGCCATTAAATAAATTCATTCTTACAGTTCTGTTTCTTTAGAGCCACTCCTGGTATCAAAATCTGTATCAGTCAGTGTTCACTAGAGAAAGAGATTTAATATAAGATATATTGTGATAGGGGAGAGCAAGTTGGAACTATAGAGATGTGCCACACTCTGAGCCAAATTGAGTCCTTTATTATCACAAGCTCACACCAGAAAGTCTCTCAACAAAGGAAATGCAGCTCTCAGGGTCCTTTTAAAACACTTTTCTGATTGGGGAGAGCTCAGGGAGAGGGGGCCCGCCAGTGGAATTTCACAAGAGCAGAACATTGCTAAATTAGTGGGGGTCAGGAGCAGAGCTTTGCTAAATTAGTGGGGGTCAAGGGAAGTTTCACACAGTTTAATTGAAACAAAATATCACCCAAGTGAGGAGTATCCTGTTTACAAGGTTGTAAAGATAACATAGTTGCAGATTGCTCTATCAAAAGGTCACAACGATAACATATAGTTGCAGACTCACACAGGATGTGGAGGTCTGTGATGCATTAAGAGGGGACTCCCAAAGTGGGAGGAAGGAAAGGTGATCACCCGGAATCACTTGACTTTACAGAAATGGAGTGAGGTTGGCTCTCACGTATATTATTCCTCACCTGATTCTGCAGACTGTAAGCCAGTCTTACAATCTGGAAGAATGCAAAAGGGTCATCTGTTCACTGGAGTTCCAAAGGATCCAGTCAAATGTTGAAGGCCTGGAGCTTACTGTAGAATCCAATGTGAGTCCATATCAGGAAGCCAAAAAATTTGGTCTGAAAGGGTCCAGAGTCTATGATAGATGGAAAGCTGATGATGTGAGCTGTGAAGCTAAAGAGTCCCTACTGGAAGCCTGCAGAAAGACGTCCAAAGGTGATGGTAAAGACTAGAATTTCTGTAAAGAAACAGAGCAAGAAAAAAAAAAAAGAGCAAGACTTGCTTCTTTTTTTTCCCCTTTTTATTCCATCCAGGCCATAAGCCTGTTTGTTGATGCTACCCGCACCCAGGGTGGGTCTTCCCTCTTCAGCAAGTCTATCATTCAGACACACCCTAAATCATGCTAAGTCAATCAGTTAGGCATTTTTTATTTAAATTGACACCATAATTAACTATCACAAGTACCCAAAGTCACACCTCCATGACTCACCCACACACAGGCAGAAGTATGCTTTACTCATACAATAGGTAGTTACCAAGACAATCAAGTTTTAAGCTTAAGCATTGCAGGTCACATGCTGAGAAAAATTGAAATTAAAACAAAGATGGTTGTAATCATGTCAAGCCCCAGATAATATTTATGTTGTACAATGTGATATTTTGATACATGTATCCGTTACTTAATTATCAAATCAAGATAATCAGCATGTCCATCACCTCATACAGTTATTTCTTTTTAGTAAGAGCTTTCAAAAATCTCTCCTCTACTTTTATGGAAATATATATTACTGTTAGCTGTAGTTATCCTACTGTGTAATAGAACCCTAGAACTTTTTCTTCCTGTTTACTTGTAACTTTTTATCTGTTGTTCAGACTTTTCCCATCTCCTGGTGGACTCCTCCTCTCATTCTGGTGCTGACTGTTCTACTGTCTACTTCTGTGAGTTTAACTTTTACACTTCACACTAATGAGATATTATGGTATCTTTCTGGTTTAATTATTTAAATAGTGTAATAATCACATTCCTGTTACTGGGACCAAATACTTAATACCCACAATTTAAAGGAGGAGAGGTTTATTTTGGCTCATGACATGAGTGAATTCAGCCTATGCCTGGCTGGCTCCAAGGTAAAAATGGCATGGTAGAAGGGCATGGCAAAGGAAAGTTCCTCAACCTGTGACACATAGGAAGTAGCAAGAGAGAAGGGAAGTTTTAGGAACAAAAATATATGCTTCCAGGTTACACCCTCAGAGACCACTTCTTCCAACTAGGCTCCTACTCCAAACAGTGCATTCAACTATGAAGTCATCAAAGAGTTAATCTTCTAATGACTATGGTGCTGCCATGATGCAATCACTTTACAAAAGCCCCACGTCTGAAGACATGAGACTGTTGGCGAACAAACCATAGTAAACCACAACACTTAGTGTTCTCTAGATTCATCTGTTAATGCAAATGATAGGATTTCAGTCTTTATTATAGTTAAACAGTATGCCCGTGTGTGTGGGGGGGTACACATTGTTTTTTGGGGGGTGGGGGGGTACTGGGGATCCAACTAGGGACCTTGCACTTGAAAGGCAGGCGGTGGCACCGCTGAGCTAAATCCCAGGCCCAAGCGCATTCTTTTCATCCATCATCAATTGTTGGACATTCAGATTCATTCTAAATCTTAACTACTGTGAATAGTCTTATAATAAACATGGGAGTACCAATATCTCTTTAAAACACTGGTTTCAGTTTCTTTGGATATACGCTAGTAGTGAGATTACTGGATCCTATCAAGGTGTATATTTCTTTAAAAAAAACCACATTTTTATTACTGCATATTAATTACACAGAGTGGTGGTTTCATTGTGACATTTTAATGCATGCATATAACATACTTTGATCATATCTACTCCTCATTACTCTCCCCTCACTCCTCCTTTAATTTAGTTTCATTTCTCTAATAATATCCCTTTTATTTATGTATCATCTCCCCATTTGCTACATATGAGAACAAATACAGCTATGATACTTGTCTTTTAATCTGGCTTTTTTTGCTTTACATTATGATGTCTAATTTCCTCTGTTTTCCTGAAAATGACACATTTTTCTTCTTTATGGCTAAATAATACTTCATGTGTACATATACCACATTTTTTATCCACTCACTGATGGACACATAGGCTGCTTGCAGGACTTGGCTATTGTGAATAGTACTTTGATAAACAGAGGTGTGCAGATATCTCTATCGGATGCTGACTTTGATTCTTTCACATATATAACAAGGGATGGTAGAGCTGTGTCATATGGGAGTTCTATTTTTAGTTTTTTGAGGAATCTTCATACTGATTTCCACAGTGGCTGTACCAATTTTTGTTCCTATCAGAAGTGCATATGGGGGTCCTTTCTGCCTGTATTTTCAACCAGTGTTTATTTATTTTTAAAATTCATTGGCCATGTGTACTTCTTTTGATAAGTATCCTTTCAGTTCAATTGCCCATTTATTGAATTAATTGTTGTTTGGTGATACATTTGTTGAGTTATCTATATATTCAGCATGTTAATGCTTTGTTATAAGAATAGCTGATGAAGTTTTTTTCCCATTCTATAGACAGTCTTTTCATTAGGTTAATTGTTTTCTTTTAGTCACTTTATTATTGCTAGATCAAAATATCTGACATTTGCATTTCAAAGGACAGGTTAGCTCAGTTTTAAAGATTTCAGTCTATAGTCATCTAGATCCAAGTAAGAAACGTCATAGTGCAGGGGTATAGCAGAGGAAGCTGTTCGCTTCATGGCAGCCAAAGCAAAGAAAGAGTAAGAGGGTCAGAGAGACAGGAAAGGGCTGGGGCCAAGAATATACACTTTCATGTCATGGGCTCAGTGACAACACACTAAGCTCATCAATGGATCGATCAGCTGGTGAATTTAGCACCTCCATGATCCAATCCAATTACCTTCCAAAAGCACTACCTCCAAGCCCATGAGCACTTGTGAAATTTTAGATCAAACTACAACTATAAGTAAAACTACAAGTTTTGCTGTGGAAACACTTTTTAATTTGATGAAATCCATTAGTCAATTCCTGCTATTATTTCTTGAGCTATTGTTTTTTTTGTTGTTGTTGTATGTTTTATTTTGTTTTAGGAAGTTCTTACTTGTGCTGATATTTTTATATATTCCCTTGTTTTCTTCTAACAGATTCAGGTTTTACATTAATATCTTTGATCAATTTTGAGTTGATTTATGTTCAGGGCATGATATAGGGATCTAGTTTCAGTATCCTACATACAGATACACAATTTTCTCAGCACATTTTGGTAGGGAAAGGGACTGTTGTTTTTCTAATGTATGTTTCTGAAATCTTTGTCAACAACCAGATGGTGTTAGCCATGTGGATTTTTCTGTGTCCCTTATTCTATTTTTGGTTGTTTTAATGCCACCATTGTGCTGTTATTGTTACTATGGTTCTTGTAGTATATTTTTAAATTAAGTCTTGTGATACCTCCAGCATTGGTCTGTTTGTTCAGGATTGCTTTGACTATTTTGAGTCTTTTGTGCTTCCATATGAATTTTAGAGTGTTTTGTTTTCTAATTCTCTGAAGAATGTCATTGATATTCTGATAGGTCATTTTTAGTAATATGGACATTTTAACAATAGTAGTTTTCTAATCCATGAAAATGAGAGTTCTTCCCATTTTTTAGTGTCTTCAAGTTTTTTGTTCAGTGTTCTATAATTTTTATTGTAGAAATAATTTCAACTCCTTATTAGGTTTATTTCTAAGTTTTAATTTTATGTTTGTTTTCTTTTCTCAGTGGGCTAATTACTGATGTGGGAAAACTTGATTTTTTAATCTGTATCCTACTACATTACTGAATTTATCATATTTTTATTCTTATGGCATATTTAGGGTCTACGTATAGGAACATAACATGTATAGATAGAGGTAATTTTACTTTCTACTTTTTTATTTATATCCATTTTATTTCTTTCTCTCACTTTATTTCTCTGGATAAAATTTCAAGCATTATATTGAGTAGGAGTGGTGAGAATGGATATTCTTGCCTTGCTCTTAATTTTCAAGGAAATGCTTTCATTTTTTCTCCATTGGTATCATGTTGGCTATGAATTTATTATATATAGCCTATGTTATGCTGGTATAAATCCAACTATGAAGAATTTCTTCAGGGATTTTATAATGGGATGTTAAATTTTGTTAAAAGCCTTTTCCAAATCTATTGAGATTATCATGTGATTTTTATTTTTGATTCTACTTAATGCAGTTTCATAAGTTTACTGATTTCATAAGCATCTTTGCATCACCAGAAGGAAGTCCACTTAATTATGATGTAAAATTGTTTGAGTGTCTTATTGAATTTGATTTGGAAGTGTTTTATTGAGAAGTTTTATGTCTACTTTCATCAAGAATATTGGTCTATATTTTTCTTTTTTCTTTCCTTTCTTTCTTTCTCCCTTTCTTCTTTGTTGCTGCTATTTCCTTATCCAGTTTTAGTATCATGGTGATACTGAATTTTTGGAATAAATTTGAAAGTATCCCTTATCTTTTAATTTTATGGAATAGTTTGAAGAGCATTGGTGTTAGTTTTTGTTTTTGTTTTTTAGATATGGTAAAATTCAGCCAGACTTCATTGCATCTTGGGCATTTATCTGTTGAAAATATTTTATTACTGCTTTAATCTCACTGCTCATTATTAAGATGTTTAAACTTTTTTATATCCTCTTGGTTCAATTTTAGTAGGTCATATGTATCTACAAATTTATTGGTTTTTCTTATAGATTCTTCAGTTTATTAGAATATAAGTTTTCAAATTACTTTCTAATAATCTTTTGGATTTCAGTGATTTCTGTTGTAACATCCTACTTTTTAAAAAATTTATTCAGTTTATTGGTACATATTAGGTTTACAGTATGATGACATTCATCATTGGGTATTTGTACCTTTATGTGATATATCTTGGTTCTTATTTTTCCCCATTCCCCTGCCCTCTCTTCAAGCCCTCCACCCCTCCCTATTTACAAAGACTTTGTTTCCATTTTTTCCTTTTCTCATACTTTTTCCTTTCCCCTATCCTTCTCACTTCCCCTTCTTCTTCTTCCTGTTTCACATTATCTATTATACTTTTGGATCCTTATTTATACTTGCTTTTTGTTCTACAATTATATTAATTTGGATCCTCTCTCTCAGTTAATTTGGCTAAAGATTTAGCCGTCTTCTTTATCTTTATTGTTTCCTTTGCTGAGCAAATGCCTTCCCATGTAATACAACCTCATTTGTGTATTTTGCATTTTTGTGTGTGTGTGCTGTTGGATTTTTGCCTGAAATTCCTTGTCCTATCTAATGTCATGAGGTGTTTCCCCCAAATTTTCCTCTAATAGCTTCATAGTTTTTGAGTCTTTTAAGTTTTTAATCCATTTTTAATTCCTTATTGTACTCACTGAGAGATAGGGATCTAATCCATTCTTGAGCATGTAAATATATAACTTTCACAGCACCATTTACTGAAAAGATCATCCTTTCCCCAATCTGTGTTCTTAACAATTGTTTCAAAAATCAGTTGGCTACAGATTTATGCATTTATTTTGCAGCTCTGTACTCTGTTCCATTGATCTATGTATCAGTTTTTATGCCAGTGACATGTTGCTTGGGTTACTATGGCTCTACAGTATATTTTGAAGTCAGGAAATATTATGCCTCCAGCTTTGTTCTTTTTGATAGGATTATTTTGGCTGTTTAGAGTCACTTGTCATTCCATTTTTTTTCCAGTACTGAGGATTGAAACCAAGGCCTTCACATTGAGTTACATCCCTAGCCATTTTGTAATATTTTAAAACTTTTGACATGGGATCTCACTAAGTTGCTAAGTTACTCAGTATGGGCTCAAACCTACAATCTTCCTGTATCAGCCTCCCAGAGTGCAGGAATTATAGGCATATACCATCATGGTTCAGTTTTCTTACAAATTTACTTTTCTCCATTTCTCTGAAGAATGTCATTGGTATTTTGATAGGTATTGCAATAAATCTGTAGATTACTTTGAGAATTATATATAGTTTAGAATATTATGATTATAGTATAGATTTCCATTTAGTTGTGGATTTTCAAATTTTAAGCAGCATTTTATGGTGTTAATTGTACATGTCTTTTAACTTTATGGTTAAAATTTTTCCTACGTATTTGTCCCAGACAATATCAATTGTCAACTTGACTGGGTTAAGAGGCTCCTGGAGAAGTTCCTGGATCATGGCGTACTAACCTCATCAGTAGGTTTGCCCTTTGATGAGTTCATTGCTGAATGGGCTACTAGGTGTTAAGTCCTAATTGCAGGAAGTTGGTCATGGGGGCATGATGCTGGGACTTTATCTGGTCTCTGACTCGTGCTCAAGCTTCTCCCAACCTGTACCATGCTCTGAACACTGTGAGTTGAGCAGCTTTCCTCCATCATGCCTTTCTACCATGATGTTTCTTCACTGAAACTAGCTGATCATGCACTGAAACTGCTGAAATTATGAGCTAAATTAAAGTTCTCCTCCTTTTTTTGTGGGCTTCAGGTGCAGATTTTCTGAGTAGTGAAATCCAACCAATATAGAAAATGGGTAATAGAGAAATCCAGGTCATTGGTGTAACTTTAACTATCAGTGTGGTTCATAAGCCTGTGGAACTGATTTGAGGGAAGAGCTTGGAAAGATTTGGCAATGCTGAGCTGGAGGAGCACTAGAAGGTTGTAATTCATGTTTGATGAATGATTCTGGTGGTTGTTCAGAAGAACAGAATGAAGACAGTAAAATATTGTACTCATGGGGTTTCAGATGAGAATGAAGATGCCATAGAAAATCAGGCTAGAAGCCATTCATATTAGATTCTGGCAAAAAAGGAAAACTAGCCTAAATTTTGTCCACTCCCAAGACTTTTTTGGGAGACCAGGATTAAAGGTAGTGGACTAATTAATCTGGTGGTGGAAATTCCATTCAACATCACGAAGTGGGATAGGTACTGCTGTATGCTTTTTGACAGATTTATAATGAGAATCAGAAACAAAGAGCAGAACACAAGTATTTGAAAAAGTTAAATATATTTAAAGTTGGGGCCAAGTACGTGTGGTTGGTAAAGAGATTAATGCATTTAAAAAGAAACCAAGTACTGTCCTTTGAACTAGAACAAGAAAAAAGATGGCTTGGGAACATCTTGGGCATTACACATTTTGCAGTCTCAAGGGTACAAATGTGTAAAGCTCATTTGAGAAGAGAGCCCCTGGATCTTCTACTCAAGAAAAGCTGCCAAGGGAGTTGGATCCCCAGAATTCATTTACCATGCTCAGCCATTCACTCAGTCAAAAGCTACTGTAGACATGATCCAGATGGCCCTGGATACTGCTGACACTGAGAGAGACCATCTGGGATACAGTCAGTAAAGCCATAGGGATGTGGCTAGATGTGCTAGAATTCGCATCTAACCATCATGTGCTCTAGATGCCACACATGAAGCTACAGGATATACCCATTATTCTGCTGCATTTTCATCTTGTTTGTCTGATTCTTTCATATCTTTTTTTTTTCTGTCTCTTGGGATGGGAAAGTTTAATCTGTGCCATTATATCTGGGAATCATGTAACTTGCTTTTGGAATTTTTAAGACATCAACAGCTAAGAGTTCACTTTGAGTCTCATAGGAGGCTTCAGTCTTGGACTTTTGAGCAATCCTGGGATTATTGGGATTTAGGGAAGGTATTAGTGAATTTTCAGTTGTATCTGGGATAGTTACATAGTGTTATTGGAATAATGACATTGTTACTATGTTTCTTTGAAGATTAAGTGTTGTTTTAGGAAATGTAATTAGATGTTAAATTGATAAGAGGTGTATTTTTGCTGGTTAACCTTCAGGTCAACATGACACTATCAAGAAATACCTGAAAAGGCCACTGGATCATGAAGGCCCTAACCTTACCAACTGATTAGCCACTCAGTGAGTTCATTGCTGAATGAGTTATTAGACGTGGGGCCTACCTGGAGGAAGTTGTCTATGGCTTTATGACATTAAGAATTTTATCTAGTCCCTGGCCTCTTCCTCTCAGGCTCTTCCCAAAGTGCTGTGCTTGCTGGACATGATGAGGTGAGCAGCTTTTCTCCACCATACCCTTATGCCATGATGTTTTTGCCTTGAAGCCAGCCAAACATGGCTGGAAACCTCTGAAACTGTGAATTAAAATAAACCTCTCCTCTTAAGTTGCAGTGTCATGTATTTTGTTCCAGCAACGAGAAAGCTGACTAATATAGTATTAATGCCATTATAAATAGTATTTCTTTGATTTCTATTTTTGATAAGTTGTTGTTAGCATATAGAAATACAGCTAATTTTTATATGTTGATTTTGTATTCTACAACTGTGCTTTTATTCTGACAGTTATATTTAGTGGAGTCCTTAGCATTTTTTGTAAGTAATGTTATGTTATCTGTGAACAAATATAACAACTTATTCCCTTATGATTTGTGTGCTTTATATTTCTTTTCTTACCTAATAACTCTGCCTAGGCCTTCCAAAATTATGTCAAATAGAAGTGGCAAAGGTGTGTACCTTTGCTTTGTTTCTGATCTTAGGTGTAAAGTTTTTATCTTTTTGTCCTTGAGTATGATGTTAATAAGCTGTCAGGGTATTGCTTTTATTATTTTAGGAAACATGCCTTCTATACCTTATTTGTTGAGAGCCCTTAAAATAAAATGATGAATTTTTTTTTAAATGCCCTTTCTATATCAATTGAAATAATCACATAGTTTTTGTTCTTTCTTCAGTTAACATGATTTATTATATTTAATGATTTGCATATGTTCAAACATCATTGCATTACAAGGATAAATCTCCACTTAATAGTAATGAAGTATTCCTTTATGCGCTGTTGATATCAGCTTGCTAGCATTTTGTTGAGGATTTTGAATCTCTGTTTATTAGCAATAGTGGTCTTATTTTTCTTTTTTGTAGTGTCGTTATTTGATGTTAGTATCAATTTAATTCTGACTTCATAAAATGAGTGTGGAGGTATTCTGTTTTCTTTAATATTTTTGTAAGAATTTGAGCATGATTGGTATTAATTTTTTAAATGTTTGATATAACTAATCAGTGAAGTATATGGTCCTAGGTTTTATTATGATGATAACTTTTTATTCTTACTAATTCAATCTCTTTACTGATTATTGGTCTGATCAATTTTCTGTTTCTTTGTGAATCATGCTCCACAGGCTGTATGTTTTGTAATTGATCCATTTGTTCTAGATTATCTAAATAGTTGGAACATATTTATTTGTACTTGCCTCTGTGTCCTTTGTATTTCTGTTCAAGGTTATCTCTTGTGGTCACTTACAATGTCACCCGTTTTAAATCTGATTTTATTTAAGTCTCTGTTTTTTCTTAGTCTACATAAAGGCTGGCTAATTTTGTTTATCATTTAAAAAGACAACTCTGTTCATCTGTTCTACTGTTTTTTTAATTCTCTATTCCACTTATTTGTGTTGTGTCCATTTTTTTTCTTACTAATATAGGGCTTCATTATTTTCTTCTTCTGTTTCCTTGAGGTAAAACATTAATTCCTCTTTATCTAATATTTTTAAAATAGATGATTCATTGCTTTCTCAGAACTTCTTTTGTTGTCAAAGCTGTGTTATATAGTGATTCTATTTTCATTTATATTAATTTTTTATTTCTTTTGTTATTTCTTCTTAAACCATTGGTTGTTCAAGAACATGCTGTTTAATTTTCACATTTGTGAATTTCCCAATATTCTTTCTGGTATTGATTTCCAGTTTCATCCTATAGTGTTCAGAAAATACACGTTATGATTTCAGTCAGTAAATTTGTTTAAATTTGCTTTGTGATCTAATACAATCTACTCCAAAAAAATGTTCCATATATGCAAGCAAGGGATGTAGATTTTACTACTGTTAAATGGCAGGTGTGTGTGGTCTGTTTGGTCCATTTGGTCTGTGGCGTTGTTCAAAAGTGTCTCCTTATTGATTTTCTCTCTGGATCGTCTATCCATCATTGAAATTATGATTTTGAGAGAATTATAATAGACAGCATAGAATTGGGTCTTGATTCTTTTCAATCCATGCTCCTGTTCTGTTTCTTATTGGAGGATTTAATCCACTTACATTCATAGTAATTACTAATAGGTAAAGAATTAATATTATCATTTTTGTCTTCAAGTTGTTTTGTATTCCCTTTTTCCTTTTCTTCTTTTTTTGCTGTCTTCCTTTCTGATTTGTTGGTTTTCTGTAAAGATATGCTTTTTTTTGCTTCCTCTTCATCTTTTTGTATTTACAATAATATTTTTCACTGTCATTACCATGAAGTGTATATTAAATATTTTATAAAACTTCAGTAGCACCTAACTCTTAATCCTCTTATTTTTGCCTCACTTTAGTGGTTTTCCTTTCCTGCCACTTCAAATATGTTTATAACCACTTCACATTTCTGCCTTCACAGAATCAAAATTTCTTTGAGAGTAAAATTTTGCTTTGCTTCCAAAGACCTACTAATTTTGTATCTTTAATGTCTTTTCTTTGGATAAAGAAATTCCTTGAATTATAACAGTTTAAATGAATTTCCCACTTTACCATAGTATGAAAAGTGATACACATAAAGTAGAAATCATATTTCTACTAATATTGCAAATATTAGTATATTGCAATATTGATATATTTCCTAGCTAACAATGTGATATGGTTCTCTCATGTGATGTTGAACTGCAGCAGCAAGTTGAAAATGCATTGAATGCACCTGACCCATTAAACTTCGGAGTTTAGCACCTCAGTACTCTATAGAGTGTCAGTTTTTACCTTTTTTAGTACTTGGACAAGCTTTGCTGTCAAAACTATTGCTATATCCTAATCACAGAAGAATAAATACATTCATAAACTGTCCTGGATCCTCTAGATGTATCCAGATCCTCCATATGAACTTCCTGCCCCTTTTTACTTCCAATAGCATTTTAGAGATTTTGGAATTTTCTATAATATTTTGACATTTTCACAGGTTTATCTTTACCTGTGAGAGTCCAGAGAGGTATTATCCAGTAGTGTAGTGCTATTGAGCAATTGAAATATATTTAGTCTGAATTGATATGTGTTATAAGTGTAAAATGTACACTGGATTTTTAAAAACTGAACATGAATAAAAACAACATGAAATATCCTAAAAATATTTTATACTGGCCCATAGCACCTACAACTATGCTGTGACTTGTAACACATGCACAAAAATGTCTGTAGAAATCTTTACTAAGTACGTTAATTAATACTGAATCAATTCTGGAAGCAAATATTTTTCAGCACAATAGCCTAATTGAAAGGCAACCTAGATCATCCTAGGAATACAGACTTTCTTTGGGGCTTGTTTCCCTACACTCTGTACACCGCAAGCCAATTGAATCATCTTTCCAAGCCTGAGTGTCTCCCTAGTTTTTATACATCCACTAGAATGGCTTTAAGGTGGAATAGTAATCAAGAACTAGTAAGATATACTAATTTTAACAAGCAAAAATTAAATGTATCTTTGAGGCCTGAAATAATTGTAGCTTCTTATGGAAAAAGAAAGGATTATTTCTAACCTGGACTTTATCTAGATAAAATAATATTACTTGATAATAATCCATTGTGGCTGCTTTGTGTTATATGAAGTCAGGACTTTGGTTTATGATAAAGGACTGCTGGAAATCTGACACATGACATCCTCTTGAATAGGACTGGTGTCTTTCTGGTGGAAAATGACCTTGCAGCAATTGCTGGGGCTTTTCCCCTCTAGAGCTGGAAGCATAGCAGTGTCCACTTGAATGGCAAATTGTGATAAAGTAGCAAGAGCAAAATTGCATAGCATAATCACTGCAATTTTTTACTGAATTGAGCCCTTTGCTCTTTCTCTCGACAGAACAGTTTATTGAACGTTCTTCTAGAAAACAAAGAAAGGCATAGAAAACAAAGAAAAAACATCTTTTTTTTTTTGGCTGAGAATAGAAGGGAGAGAAAATGTGTCTACTTCAAGTGTGTATTTCTTAAATGGAAGAACATTTTCAGGAGCAAACAGACTCTACAAATATCATAAATGTGCCGCTCAAGGGCAATTCAGTGACTGATGAGGTTTCTCTCTTGCAGCTCAGTCAGCTTGAACAATAGAAGTTTCTTATGTTCTTTACTCCTGGAAATGGAGAAATTCTACCAGCTAATACAGTATTTTAATTAAAAGAGAGAAATATTATTTTAACAGATGACTAATGTTTTATTTTATATGACCAATAATAAATATTCTCTCTGCTGCAGGTTTATGAACTTGAGCAAATAGAAAAACAATTATTTGGAATTTAAGGTAGAAATTGATGTTGAAAATTAGGTTTAATTGTAGCATTAATAACGTTTTTGGTGGTTAAAATGATGCTAGTTTTTTTTAGAACTTTCAAAGAGTAGTCTTTAAACATAAAATCATGAAATTTTTGTCTTATAGATCTTTCATTTTATGATGAAAATAATGCTGTTTGTCATGAAATAATTGAGAGAAATTTATTGATACAATAAAAACAATTTTCAGATACTGGATTTGTTTATTAATACTTGGTTTTGATTACTATTTCCAGTAGATTATTTATTCTAATATAATTTATATTTTAGTTGATATTATAATTTTAGCTCATTCTGTTTAAAAAGTCTATATATCTGAACAAAGTAGAAACTAGAAGTTAATGTGAAGACTAGAAATTTTTAGCCTTTTTCAGTTTAGCCTTTTTTATTCTCTTTTAATCTGACATATTATTTTATAAAGCGGTATTCTGTGATCCTTTCTGAGAAAGAGTGGGAACCACATTATGCTATTGTAAGACATTTGGAGTCATATAAATATATTTTAGAGACAAATCAATTACTTGGCAGAATAGCTTAAAAAGGCTAGGGGAGATATTTAGTATTACCAATCCTCTTGAAATTCCCTACTACTCATTTGATCTTCCATTATGACTGACAAATATTAAATGTAAATTTATAAGGTCTTATCTCAAGAATCAAATGTAGCAAATGTATCAAAGAATCAATAAGGGCTATTATGAAACCAGAGTTTAGCCATCCTTGAATACACAGTAGCTATCTTCTGCATTGCTCTTTTATTGGTACATGTTGGTATATGTTTGCGAATTGAATAAAATAATTCACTGTTGAGTATTGATATAAAATTAAGGATTTAAAAGGAAAAGACATTAATAATGGCAGAATTTAAGATAATGAGTTTCACTCCCTTTCTTTCCCTATCTCTTAGGATTTTTTTCCTAAGATGTATTTATATGGTATTTATTTATTTATATGGTCTTTACGATTTCATCTTTAAGTTTTCAGATCTTATCTGACAGCTTATCTGTTGCAAGGAATGTTTTGGTAAATTACAACATTTTTTATTATGTCTCTTAGTTTTCTATTTTTAATTTTGTTAAATAATATGTCAGAAAGAATAGAGTGATATTTTAAAAAATGTTCATATGACAATGTTTACTCACTATCAGTGGGACACATATCACATTATTTTAAAGTACTTAAGGTATATTATATGTACTCTGTGCATGTTACTGTCAGTATTTTTAGGTACTAGGTTTTATTTTTAAGCCTATTTTATTAAGAAATGTAGTATGTAAATAAAATATAGAACCCCTTTTGAGTGAGTTACACAACCAAAATTTTTAAGTAGACAAACAACAAAAGAGTTGAATTAATTTTCTCATTTCACTTAGTATTCTCCTACATAACATCCATCTTTTAACTAATTTTTATACATCTATTTGGCAGATTAAAACTCCCAACTGTCTGTTAAATCCTAATTGGAAAAATAAGCCCTAATAGGTACTTGTCATATAATTTTTCATTTCTTTTTCTGTAAGTCAATATAAATCAGAAAAACAAGATTTTTTTTTAATCTGTTGTGGACCAAAAGTATGAAAGTATGGAAGTTAATATCAAAGTTCTATGGCCCATATTGTGAGGATTCTTATTCCTCTGTAGTCTCTTCCTCAGATTCTGTCCCTGGGCCAGCTACTATACACATCAAGGCATATTTCCATCCAGGTAGCTCGAGTCTGTTTTCTGCCAGGTAGAACATAGTTTCTGCAAATGCCCCTGCTGCTTCTGTTCTGATGGGCTCCTGCCGTTTGGGCATAAACCTTGCTTGTACACACTGAGAATCATTTTCTTGGCATTTAGGATAACTGTCATCATGAACATGATGAATTCATAAGCTGCAGTGTATTTTTGCACTCTGTATTTTACTTTTCATTTATTGACATCCATTGTTATGATGCTACAAATATACATGATTTATTTTCATCATGCTATTTATAGATCAATGCACTTTTAGGTGAGTATTGCAGTGATTTTGTGTTTCTAAGTGGTTATGTTTTTATCTCTTGATGTGTGCCACTTTTTTTTTTTTACTATTTTTTGATTGATCAGATTCCTTCCTTAGAAAATATAAATGTAGCTAAAGCTCTTAGGCTTTGGAGAAAGCAATATCCATATTTAAAACTCACCTTTGGAGCGAGGAGTGGACCCATGAGGAGCTGAGCTGCGTGGAGCTGAGCTGCAGATGCCCCCACACCCTGGGCCTCCGAGCAAGGAGAATAGCAGTGCAGGCGGCTGCAGCACCACCCCAAAACACCCCCATTCCCCAGCTGCCAACTCTGGCCTCTGGGCTGCAGTGGTACCTGGATACACACAGCAGAGGCATGGGGGGTCATAAAGGTCATTGTTCTGAGCTCCAGAAGATAGAGCAGAAGTGAACAACAGAAAGAGGGCCTCTCTCAGGCTCCTTGATGAAAATTGAAGCCCACTAGAAAAGTGAAGAGAATCTCTGCAATAAAGGCACACCAGACCACTGTAGTTGGTAAGTTGCAGGAATCACCACCTCCCATCAGAAACTGGACTAACTTCAGGGGAAGGACAGCTGGAACCTGCAGTAGAATCTTGCAGAGTTCAACCCTGCAGGAGGACAGGGAGCTCAACTTGGGCCTTGCAGCCAGAAATCAGCCTGAATCTCAGGGATTTGCTGCTGGCTTGCTGAGACTAATTGACTTAGATCTGCACACTGCTGCCCATGTTGTCTACTGTGAAAGCAAAGACATACCCTGAAGGAGGCCCCTCATTTTTATTTTGTATGTTTTATTTTCCTTTTTTTCCTCATTAAGTTTATTGGTACATTTTAGGTATAAAATACAGTTACATGCGTCTTTGGGATTTTGTACCATTACATGAGTATCTTGGTTTTAATTTTTTTTCCCCTTCCTCTGCCCTCCTTTCACCCACTCCACCCTTCCCTATTTGCAAAGACTTTGATTCCACTTTTTTCCTTTTCTCATATTTTTTCTTTTTCCTTTCTTCCTTTTCCCTACCCCTCCCACTTCTGCTGCTCCTTTAGACCTTTACTTCCTATTACACAATATCAATTATACATTTTTAAAATTACAATTTCAAGATCAAGGAGACATTACCACAGATTTTACAGAATTTAAAAGGATATAGAAAGCATATTACAAAAATCAGTTTTGAAATAAATTTGACAACTTCTAAGAAGTACCTTGGAAGACAAATTAATGAAACTAACTCTGGAGGAAATATAAAATTTGAATAGCACCTATTAAAGAAAGTATATTCCTAGCTTGAAAACCCACCTATATAACAACAACAGGCTCATATACATTTTAATGGATAAATTTTATCAAAAATTTAAAGCAGAAAAAAGAAGAAACACTTCTCCCCTCATTTTAGGAACTCAACATTGTGCTAATCCTAAAACTGGATAAAGATAATAGAAGAAAAAAGTATAAGCATAGGTAGAAAATTGTTTAATTAAACAAATTATTAAAAGTCAGATCTGGAAGTATGTAGAAAGTGGTTTTATTATAGGGATGGCAGAGTTGGTTCAGCATTGGAAGATCCACCCCCAAAAGTCATAATTTTAATAGAGGAAAGGAAAAAGCCATATGATCCTGTCACTAGTTGGAGAAAAAGTATTGAACTAAATTCTACAGCTGTTCATGGTAAAAGCTATCAGGAGACTAGAAGTAGAACAGAAACTTCTCAACAGATCAAAGACATGTACTCCATACTTTCAGCTAAGATGCCTTATATGAATGGAGAAGATACAATGCTTTCTCCTTAAGGTGGGGAACAAGGGCAGATATGCCTACTCTTCATCTGTCCTTTGAACTTTGAGACATAGGCCTAAAGCAAAATAGTCTGGCAATAAAATGACCCAATTAGGTTAGAATTGGCAAGGTAAAAGCAAAATCTTTATATGTAGATGAAATGATCATCTACAGAGAAAATACTAAGAAATCTCTAGGAGCCCCTAGAACTTATACTTGAATTTAGCAGGATTAGAAAACACAAAGTATATATAAAAATTGAACTCTGTGTACACTTGCTATAAATGAAGAATTGGCTATTGAAATTTAAAAGTTATGTAGGAGTACAAAGGACCTAGAAAACAAAAAAGAAAAAGAAAAAAAAAAACATTGTTAGAAGATGTTTAGTACCTAATTTTAAGACTTCCTCTAAAGCTACAGTAATCAAGACAGTGTTGGTATAAAGAAAGATATATAGATCATTGCAATAAAACAAAGAATCTAGAAATAGAACCGCTCATATACAGTCCACTGAGTTTTGAAAGATTATTTAACATTAACATTTTATAGAATATAAACTCAATTCAAGAGCAGAGGAAAAGATAGTGTTTTCAGCAAATGGCTCTAGAATACCTGGTATCCTATATAAAACGTTAACCTCAACCCTTTATTTCCATACATAAAAATAACTTGAAAGGATCTATGAACCTAAATAGAAAGCCTAAAAGTATAAAACTTTAAGAAGAAATTATAAAGGAAAATGTTTATGAATTTAGGGTAGGCAAGAACTACCTAGGATACAAAAAACATGTATAAAAGAAAAAAAATGATAAATGAGATTCCATCAAAATTTAGAACTTTAAATGACATCATTAAGAAAATGAAAAGTAGTCCTTAAAAAGACCATATTTACAATGCATATAACCTATGACTAGAATATATAAAGAACTCACAGCTCATTAATAGACAACCCAATTAAAAAGGAGATACAAGAAGTTGATAAATAGCCAGTACAGCACAAGGAAAGGTGTGCAACTCTAGAATCAGAAAAATACTAATCAGTACAATAACAATATTGAATTATACACTCATTAGGGAGATGAAGTTAAAAGTTTTAAAAGCCTAGTCATGATTTTTTCTTTTTGTTGGACTCTCCCCCTTTGCGTTTATTTTGTCACGCCCAACAGATTCATTCTGATTGGCTTCTTGGGGTTGTGATCCTCATTGTCTTTTCCTAGGATATTGTCTAAAATTGTTTGGAGTGCTGGTTTGGTATTCATGAAGTTCCTAAGGTGCTCTTTATCATGAAAGTATCTTATTTCTCCATCAATTTTGAAAGATAGTTTTGCAGGGTACATCAATCTGGCTTGGAGAATGTTTTCCTTTAGGGCTTGAAATACATCACTCCAAGCTCTTCTTGCCTTGAGGATTTGCATTGAGAAGTCTGCTGTGATTCTGATGGGCTTTCCTTTGTATGTGATTTGTTCCTTTTCTCTCACTGCTTGTAGAATTTTGTTCTTCTGTTGGGTTTCTGGAATCCTAACTATTATATACCTATGGGTAGATTTTTTTTGATCAAGGCTAGCTGGAGTCCTATATGCCTCACTTATCTGTATGTCAAGTTCTTTTCCTCTGCTTGGGAAGTTTTCTGCCATGACTTCTGTGAATAGTTTTTTATTTCATCTCCTTTCTCTTCTGTTTCTTCATTGATCCAATCAGTCTTATATTATTCTTCTTTGTATCATCTAGAACCTGCTGGATTGATTTCTTGTGGTCCTTTATAATTTTAAAGCAATTTTTCTTTTCTTGGTCACTAATTGCAATCTTATCTTCTATATCTGAAATTCTGTCCTTACATTGGTTCATTCTGCTTCATAGACTTTCAATGGAGTTTTTAATCTCCTGGAAATCTGTTTGTATCTGTTTTATGGATTCCCTTTTTTTCCTATGTTGGGATTCCATCATGTTCCTCAGATACTCAATTTTTTTTATCTGTGTCCTCTCTAGATTTATTAATCATGTCTTGCACTATGGGCACAATCTTTGCTGTTATCTGAGAAATTATTTCTGATTTCATTTTTTCCAGATCCTCTTTTGTTGCCAGTTCATGGAGTCCAGGTTGTTGAATATCAGATTGTTCCATCTTGTTTCCCTTTGGGGTTGCTCTAGGTGATCTGGCAGTGTGTTTTTGAGGCTTATTTATGTGTCTTCTCATTTTGACAGTTGTGGGATGCTGCTGGCAATCACGCTGTTCTCCTCATCTGCCCTGGGAGCACTGGAATGGCAGCCTGGGAGCCTTCCCCTGGGTGCTGGGATTGGCTCACCTCCTCTGCCCTGGTAGTGGAGGAATGGCAGCCCAGGAGCCTCCTCCTGTATGTTTTATTTACAAGTTATTTTTCTCTTATTTTTAATTTTAGTTATTTTCTTTTTTCTACTCTTTTCAAATTTTTCTTTTTTTCTTCTTTTTTCTTTTCTCTGTCTTGCTCTCTCTCTCTCTCTCTCTCTCTCTCTCAGTCTCTCTCACTTGCTCTCCCACATTGTTCTTCATCTCCTTGTTTGTTCTGTTCCTGCCCTAAATCACATTTCTTCTTTCTTTTTCTTTTCTTCTCTAGTTTTCCTTCTCTTGATTGTCACTAGCTTTTAAGTAATGTAAGTACAGTTTCTAGCTTCCCTGTTGCTGTTAGGTTGTTCTGTTCTTATCTTTGTTCTTTCATTCTCTTTTCATCTCGTCTTCAACAGTTTCCTAGAGTTCACATGATCTTCCTGTGTCCTCTGGCCTCACTTCTAACCTTTCCCTGTCCTTCTACCTATCTATCCCTCCCTTCTCAACTCCTTCTAAGTCCACATCACAAAGGATAATGTTGCTATATTGAATAGTTTATTCACTATAAGCATATTTTGGGCTGGTCTTTGATTTTGATTTAATTCACATGTTTAAATGTGATAGGTTATTAACTACCACAAATTGTAATTTTCTAAGCTGTCCTTGATGCTGTTGTTGTTGCTGATTGTATCACTTGGGCTAAGGTGTTGTGATTGATGTAATTAGTTGTCCTTCCTGGTGTAATGAAAATGAGATTGCCTCAGTCATTAGAGACTCAAAACCTAAAGACTAGCTATATCTAGAAAATACCTCTAGGAAGCAGTCATTCCATAAGGGTTCTAAATACAAACAACATAGATATTAACAATAAGCAATATGAAAGTATAAACCTAGGAATTGAACCAAAAACTGTACCAACAACAAAAGTAGAAATGAAAAGACATTTAAGCAAGGTGCAAACCCAGACTGCCAGCTCACCAAAGGCATATTCTGGGGGAAATGAAATGGAAAAGTCTGATGATCAAGCACCTAGAAACCTGAACTGATAGCACAGGAAGTAATAAAACAGATGAATGAGGCTCTAGAAAAATTCAAAATGGAAATAATTTCCCAGATCACTACAGAGATGGTGAGGAGAATGAAAGATATGATTAGGGACTCTAGAACAGAAACAAATAAAATTAGATCACTTCAGGACCATGATAGAAGCCATGACTGCCCAGCATAGGAAAGAAATGGAAATGATGAATGCCCAACATAGGAAAGAAATTAAATCCATGAAACAAATATCCAAAAGATTAAAAACTCCATTGAAAGTATTTGTAGCAGACTGAGCCAATCTGAAGACAGAATAGCAGTTATAGAAGACAGGATGGCAGTCAGTGACCATGAAAAGAGAGATCTCTTAAAAATAGTAAACCACCATGAGAAATCAATTCAACAGCATCTAGATGCAAAGAAGAATAATATGACTGATAGGAGTCCATGAAAAGGCAGGAGAAAGTACAAATGACATAAAAAACTGTTCACAGAATTAATGAGAGAAAACTTCCCAAAAGAAACAAAGGAATTTGACATACAGATAAGTGAGGCATATAGGACTCCAAATAGCCATGATCAAAAAAACCCTACACCTAGACATATAATAATCAAGATCCTGGAAACCGAAAAGAAGAACAAAATACTACAAGCAGTTAAAAAGAAACAAATCACATGCAAAGGAAAGCCCATCAGAATCACAGCAGACTTTTCAACACAAACCCACAAGTCGAGGAGACCCTGAAGTGAGTATTTCAAGCCCTAAAAGAAAGCAACCTCCAACCTAGACTAATGTATCCTGCTAAGCTATCTTTCAAAATTGATGGGGAAATAAAATACTTCCATGACAAAGAACACCTGAGAAACTTGATGAATACCAAACCAGCATTCCAAACAATTCTAAACAACATCCTAGAAAAAGATATCAAAGGTCACAACTCCATGAGCAAATCCATCAGGCAAGGCAAGAAATTAAAGTGAGATGGGGAAAAATAAAAGAGAGCCAATGACAAGAAAATAACATGACAAGGATAAGTCAATAGATATCAGTTATAACCATCAATGATAATGGCCTGAATTCACCAATCAAAAGAAATAGACTGGCAGAATGGATTAAGAAGCAGAATCCAACAATATTCTGCATACAAGAAACATATGTAGTTCAAAAAGAAATTCATAAAATGAAAGTAAGAGGACAGAAAACAGATCTCCATGCAATAGGAACCCAGAAAAGGAGTAGCTGTCTTACTTGCAGAGAAAGTAGATTCCAAACCAAAACTAATTAAGAGAGACAAAGATGGTCACTACATCCTTGTAAAGGGAACAATCCAAGAGGAAGAGATGACAATCATAAATATATATGCACCAAATACGAATGACCCCAACTATACAAAACAAATATTAATGGACATGAAAAACCAAATAAGAACAAATAGAATTGTAGTGGGGGACCTCAATACCCAACTGTCACAAATAGAGAGATTATCTAGACAAAAAATCAACAACTAAATACTAGAACTAAACCAAGCCTTTGAACATATGGACTTAATAGATGTCTGTAGAGTGTTCCACCCCACAAAATCAGAATATTCATTCCTTTCAGCTGCACATGGGTCATTATCCAAAGTAGACCACATACTAGCTCAAAGAACATGTTTTTAAGTAAATGCAAAGGAATTGAAGTTATCCCGTG
This sequence comes from Heterocephalus glaber, assembly GCF_053883595.1. Classification (NCBI taxonomy): domain Eukaryota; kingdom Metazoa; phylum Chordata; class Mammalia; order Rodentia; family Bathyergidae; genus Heterocephalus; species Heterocephalus glaber. Next base: position 23,572,231 of record NW_028258147.1, read on the forward strand.
CATATTATCAGACCATAGTGCAAATAAACTGGACATCAATAGCATAAGAAACTGCAAGAACTCCACAAACACATGGAAATTGAATAACACCATCTTGAACAACCAATGGGTCACAGAAGACATTAAAGAAGAAATCACTTTTACTATTAAATGATAATGCCAATACAACATACAGTAATCTATGGGACACTATGAAAGAAGTCTTAAGAGGGAAACTTATAGCAGTGAATATTCACATTAGGAAAATAGCAAGCTCAAATAAACAACCTAATGCTGAACTTCAAGCTTCTAGGAAAAGAAGAGCAGGATAAACCCAAAGCTTGTATAAGGGAGAAAATATTAAAGATCAGAGCAGAAATCAATGCACTGGAGACTAAAAGAACAATACAAAAAATCAATGAAGCAAAGAGTTGGTTCTTTGAAAGAATAAAAACCTAATGCTGAATCTTAAGCTCCTAGAAAAAGAAGAGCAAAACAAACCCAAAGCTCATACAAGGGAGGAAATTATAAAGATCAGAGCAGAAATCAATGCAATGAAGACTAAGAGAATTATACAAAAAAAATCAATGAATCAAAGAGTTGGTTTTTTGAAAGAATAAATAAAATTGATAAACCTTTAGCTAACCTTATCAAAAAAAGGAAAGAAAGGCTCAAATACATGCAATTAGGAATGAAAAATATGAAGTATCAACATGCCTAGCAGAAATCCAGGGGATCATCAATACCTACTTCAAGAACCTGTACTCTAATAAAATGGAAAACACAAAAGAACAGATTTCTCTATACATATGAATTACCAAAGTTGAACAAAGAAGGTATAAAAATTCTAAGCACCCTAATTACAATCAGTGAAATTGAAAAGTTAATTAAAAATTACAAAAAAAGACAAGCCCAGGGCCTGATGGCTTCAGTGCTGAATTCTACAAGACATTTAGAGAAGAACTATTGCCACTACTCTTTAAAATCTTCAATGAAATTGAAAGGGAAGCAATACTTCCAAATTCACTCCTGAAAGGAAGTGTTACTTTGATTCCAAAACCAGGGAAAGACCCAACCCAAAAAGACAACTATAGGCCAATCTCCCTAAAGAATATAGATGAAAATCCTCAATAAGATACTGACAAACAGAATACAGAGGATCATCAAGAAGATCGTACACCTTGACTAAGTCAGATTTATCCCAGGGATGCAAGGATGGTTCAACACTTGTAAATCAATAAATGTAATACACTATATTAACAGAGTCAAGGGAAAAAAACATATGATCATCTCAATAGATGCAGAAAAAGCATTTGACAAAATTCAATGCACGTTCATGATAAAACCCTTACAGAAAATTGGAATATATGGTCTTTATCTCAATAAAGGTTATCTATGAAAAACCAACAGCCAACATCATACTAAATCATAAAAAACTAAAACCCTTCACACTAAAATCAGGAACAAGACAAGGATGTCTACTATAACCACTCCTGTTCAATATAGTTCTGGAAACATTGGCCACAACAATTAGACAAGAGAAAGAAATAAAAGGAATAAAGATAGGAAAGGAAGAAGTTAAACTGTCATTATTTGCTGATGATATGATAGTCTACATAGAAGTCCAAAAAAACTTCACCAAAGACTTCTAGACCTAATTGAGAGATTCAGTAGAGCAGCTGGCACAAGGTCAACACTCAAAAATCAATAGTCTTCCTGTACACAAATAACAGAATCACAGAGAGAAATTAGCAAAACAATTCCTTTCATAATAGCATCCAAAAAATTGAAATATCTAGGAATCAACCTAATGAAGGAAGCAAAGTATCTCTATGTTGAGAAATACAGCACTCTGGCAAAAGAGATAGAAGACGATATAAGAAAATGGAAAGACATCCCCTGTGCCTGGGTAGGAAGAACCAATATAGTGAAAATGGCCATACTTCCAAAACTGCTCTGCATATTCAATCCCAAAAGTACATTTCACAGAACTAGAGAAAACAATCCAAAAATTCATTTGGATCCAGAACAAACCTAGACTAGCAAAAGGAATTCTCGGCAACAGAGACATGGCAGGATATATTACAATCCCCAACTTGAAACTATACTACAAATTCACTGCACTAAAACAGCATGGTACTGGCAAAGAAACAGACCCGAGGATCAGTGGAACAGATTAGAAGATGCAGAAACAACTCCAGACATACTCAGCTACCTCATCTTTGACAAAGGAGCCAACCAACTATCCTCACTGGAGGAAAAATAGCCTCTTTAATAAATGGTATTAGAAAAATTGGATTTCAACTTGCCAAAGATTAAAACTATATCTTTATCTTTCACCATGCACTAAACTAAAACCAAACTGGTTTAAAGATCTAATATTAAAACAGAAACACTAAACTTGCTGGAAGATATGTTAGTAGAACTCTTGAAGACATTGGCATAGGAAAAGACTTTATGAATAAATCCTCAGTAGCATAGGAACTAGTACAAAGAATCAACAACTGGGATCTTATCTTATGAAAAAGCTTCTGCACTGCAAGAGAAACACCACCAACAGAGCAAAGAGACAACATACATTGTGGGAAAAAAATTTTACCAGCTGTTCCACAGACAAACGTCTACTATCTAGCACATATAAAGAACTCAAAAAAATCAGACCCCTCCAAATTAAAGACCCAATTCAAAAATGGGCATGTGAAATGAACAGACATTTCTCAGACAAAGAAGTAAAAGCAGCAAATAAACATGAAAAAATGTTCAACATCACTGGTCATTTGAGAGATGCAGATGAAAACAAAGCTGACATTCTACCTCACTCCAGAAAGAATGGCTGCTATCAAGAAATCAAACAACAACAAATGTTGGCAGGATTTGGGGAGAAAGTAACACTTGTTCATTGTTGGTGGGAGTGCAGATTGGTGCAACCACTGTGGAAATCAATATAGAGATACCTCAAAAAACTTGGATTAGAGGTCCCATTTGACCCAGCTATTCCTCTACTGGGTATCTTTCCAAAAGAGGTAAAAGAATCATACCACAGTGATATATGCACACCCATGTTTATAGCGGCACCGTTTGTAATAACTAAAACTTGGAAAACATCCAACTGGAGACTGGATAAAGATGTTGTTTGTTTGTTTTTTATAAAATGGAGTATTACTCAGCCACAAGAAACTAGAGACATTTATAGATAAGTGGTTGAAGACTGAGACCATACTCTTAAGAGAAATAAATAGGACACACATGTGTAAATACCAAATAGTTTCTCTAGTGTGAAACACTTAAAGTGTAAAATAAAGATCAAAATGTTATAATTGATAATTGTGAAATAGGAAGAAAAGGTCTAAAGCAGCAGGGGACATGGGAGGGGTAGTGGAAAGGAAAGAAGGGGAAAGAAAAAAATATGAGAAAAGGAAAAAAATGAAAACAAAGTCTTTGTAAGTAGGGAAGGGTGGAGGGGGTGAAAGGAAGGCAGGGGAATGGGGCAAAAACAAGAATCAAGATACATCATGTAAAGGTACAAGTTCCCAATGATGAATGTAACTGAATTGTATACCTAAAATGTACCAATAAACTTAATGGAAAAAAAACCCCTGAGCTTCAGTTCTTACTCTGAAATGTTGGAAAAGTTAATCCTTATTTTTTCTTTTTTGCACTGGGATCAAATTCAGGACCTTGCACTCGCTGCTAAGCTAAATCCCCAGTCTAAATCCTTATTTTTGTAAGATGAAAACCTAAGTTTCACCTTACAGGAATAAAAATAATAATATCTTCTTTATAAAATTATTGCAATAGTTAAATGGGATAACATAATTACTAAGCTGCTCACAGGGAAGACATTGAACAAACCTTAGTTTCCTTTTTATACCAATTATTTCATTACATTTTTCAAAGTAATTAGTAATAAGGAAAAGAATAAGACTAACTCAGTCCTTGGTAGCTTAGCAGATAAGTTCTCATGGTAGTATATGGCTAGAAGCTATGTACTCATTCATGTCAGCCTTGTCATTCTGAAATACTGTTTCACTTAAACAAGTATGTTATATGCTTCCATGTTCAGGTATGGAGGGGGCTTCTGGGTACTCTACCCAGTGGGGCATCCTAGCTACCCTGGAACTAGCTACAGGTTGGCCTTTTAGCAGCTACACCTCAGACTTCTTGTTGGACACTGCATCATTCCTTGACTTTGCAGAGCTCCTGTGACCTGTAGATGTCTTCCAGAGATTCTTGGCCTCTGCTATAATGTCTGTTTATCACAAGGGTGCTAATTTTATGTACAAGAAAGGTTCAACTGGGGACATTACTGAATTTATATAAGATCTGTGCCTGCAAAGTCTTACTGATCCTGTAGGGCCAGAGGGTCTGGGGTGTTGATATTTTGGTCTTCAGTCTCAGCTCTTTCTGCCTTCTGAATGCACCATTTTCCCAGCATGCTGATAGAAATTTGCAGTTTATATTCTATGGACACTGCTATAAATGTCCCATAGTGTCATTTGGGTTGCACAATGAGTATTTTGTTGGCTTCTAGGACCAGGAGAAGCTAGTCATGGGTGTGTTTAGCTTTAGGTGATGCTCCTCAAGATTTTTCTAAAGTGCTTTACCCGTCTCTACTGGTCAGCATAACACTTAAGGATTGGGAGACTTTTCATTGTTTTTTGACTTGTAGTACTAATATTCTTTTCCTTAAGGATTGAAAGTTTGGGACAGTTTCACATGTTAAACAGATATTCTAAATCTCCCCTGCAATCCCAGTACTCTGCTAGGCTGAGGTATGAGGATCATCAGTTCAAGCCAAGCATAAGCAATTTAGTGACTTAGCAAGACCCAGTCTCAAAATTCAAAAAATAAAAATAAAAAAGGGCTGGGGATATAACTCAGTGCAAAGGCCCTGTTTTCAGTCCCCAGTAATGAAGAAAGAAAAAGAAAGATAAGTAAAAAGAAAAAAGAAGAAAAAATTTCTCATAGCATGTAGACTTTTTAGCCCATTTTCTTCATTTATTTGAATTTGTTTTTCTATCCTCTTGCAGTTAAATTGTTGCAAACATCTTTACCGCTTATATTGTTTTCATTAGTAGCATTTGTTGATTTTAAAGTTGACTAGTGCTTTCCAAAGCACTTGTTGTTACAGATTGGTTATGTTCTGTTTTTTATTTCTATCAGTAGCAGACTGATATGTTTTAAAACACATTAAAGTAACTTATAAAAGTTAAGATGACTTTGACAAGGAAAGAATTCCAAAACAAAGTAAAAGTCAACTATTTTGTTGAATTTTTAATTTAACAAGGATTCCATTTAATTATTAATATATTAATCTACTTATATATTAAACATCTTTCATTTCACTATTTTTAACTCCGTGATTGTTTTTAATTGTCAGAATTTTCTCAACATCAACCCTATATTATAGGAGTTTAAATTTCTATAGTATAATTCTTTATAGGATTAAACTACACTTCTACAATGTCCTTAGGGATGCTCATGATATGTCCTCAAATTTATTCTCTTATTTTTTCCTTCACTTATTGAGCAGGTGTTTATTGATCACATTCTGTATTCCTGTCACTATACTGTGCCCTGGAGGCATAGAATAAAGACAGTTTGTCCCTATCTACTCTGCATATTTTGTATTCTAGATGAGGGAACAGGCACTTCGTATTATTTTCCCAACATAAGATAAGGATTGACCATGAGTGCTTCATTTTGTGACCTATCTGCCAATGGCCAGTGATTTTCCATGTGCTTTATAAGTACTGATGGAAAGAATGAAGTTTTTGTGATGTGTAAATCATGAAATAATAACAGTAATTTGGTCTCAGAAACCTAAAACATGGTACAAATATATATCTAGAAAAAATGTTGGCAAATTCTTTTTTTTTAATAGTGGAAAGCAAAAGATACCATTTAACATTTGAATATGAAATTAAGGCAAAATATTTGAGGAATGAATCATTTTGAGAAAAAAAGATAACAGTGTTAGACTTTTGTTCTCTACAAAAATGGACACTTAAAAATTTTAATCATATAAAATCTTTGAAACAGGAGCCTTATAAACCATGATTATTCTGTTAACATTTTTAGCATACTTCTAACATTACATGGACATTTAAATTTAAGAATTGACGAGAAGTGTACAACTGTAATCCCACCACTCTGGGAGGCTTGGATAGGAGGAATGCAATTTTGAGCCCAGCCACTAAAAGACTTAATGAAACTATGTCTCCAAAAATAAAAAGGCTGGGATGTAGCTTAGCATGGACATGCTGGGATCAATCCTCAGTACTAGATGATAAGAAGCACGAGAGATCTTAATCTTAAGGTTTAACAGGAAAATATTCTCCAACTGAGTAATAATGACAATAATACCCTTTAACTCTATTCAACTCACAAGATGCAAAATTAAAAGAAAATAACAAAACATGGTAAATATTCAAGGAAAGAAGAATTTATGTAATGTATGAAAAAAATACTAGATAAGGATGTGTTTCCAGAAAGTAGGGAACTTTATAAAACTGAATTTCAACCTAGAAAGCCAAAGTGTTATATATTATAAAAGGAAGAGAGCAAGATATAGATTCTCCAACACTGAAACTGAGACCCCACTGCAGTGTTCATAATCTCTGTTTGGATTGGGATAATCCAGAATGTTTGGTCTCCTAGGTCCTTGCCAGTCACAGATTTAAATCGTCTAAGGGGAAACAAATCATCTAGATATAAATTTTTTTCTTCTTTTTAAATTGATGATACATTTTTAGGCTTTTATGTTAATATTTGTTTTGGGATAATTTTTGCTAATATTTACTGTGTGTATTCTCCTTGTATTCTACTATATGCATATATATTACATAAAAGTATAAATTTATTAATAGATGATGGAAGAAGGTAATCATTAATAGCTAGAATTTTCTAACTTTATTATATTTATGAAACAATTTAATTAAAATCAATAATTAATTTTATGTATCATTGTTGCCCATGAGATGAACTCATACAGGGGTAGAAGAAGATACAGGCTGGTTGTTATCAGTATGCAGAGGGTAATATCAATCTTGAACATTAGTAGGCAGAATGCAGAGTAAGACAAGGACTGAGCAACATCTTTCCAAAGAAAAAACTATATTCCTTCTTGAGTAGAAAATGTAATTTCTAGCCCAGAACCCAGAAGGAAGCTCCCCAGCTGCCATTCCATCCTCCTAGGGCATAGAAGGTGAGCCAGTCCCAGCAACCAGAAAGAAGCTCCCCCACCGCAAGTCCACGGTCCTAGGGCAGAGAAGCTGAGCCAGTCCCAGCACCTGGAAGGAATCTCCACCACCACTATTCCACTCTCCTAGGGCAGAGAAGGTGAGCCTTGTGGGTGCTAAAAGCACCACCCCCACTGTGGAAATGAAAAGACATGTAAACAAGCCTCAAAAACAGACTTCTGCATCACCTACAGCAACCCCAAAGGGAAATGAGATGTAACAATCTCATACTCAACTACCTGGACTCTCTGAACTGGCAACAAAGAGGATCTAGGAAAAATGAAATCAGAAATAATTACTCAGATAACAGCAAAGATTGTGTTCATAGTGCAAGACATGATTAATAAATCTAAAGAGGGCACAGACAAAAAAATAGAGGATCTGAGGAACATGATGGAATACCCACATAGGAAACAAATGGAATTCATAAAACACATTTCCAGGAGATTAAAAACTCCATGGAAAGTCTGCACAGCAGAATGAATCAATGTGAGGTTAGAATTGCAGATATAGAAGATAAGATTGCAATTAGTGACCAGGAAAAGAAAAATTGCTTTAAAATTGTAAGGGGGGCCGGGATTTAGCTCAATGGTTTTGCCACCTGCTACCAATGCGCAAAGACCTGAGTTCGATCCCTGGTACCAAAAAAATAAATAAAATAAAATTGTAAGGGAACATGAGAAATCAATCCAGCAGCTGCTAGACAATGCAAAGAAGAATAACATAAGACTGATTGGAGTCAATGAAGAAAGAGAAGAGAGTGCAGATGACATAAAAAAACTGTTCACAGAAGTGATGGCAGAAAACTTCCCAAGCAGGGGGAAAGAACTTCACATAGAGGTAAGTGGGGCATATAGGACTCCAGCTAGCCTTGATCAAAAAAACTCTACACATAGGCATATAATAGTAAGGATTCCAGAAACCCAACAGAAGAACAAAATTCTACAAGCAGTGAGAGAAAAGAAACAAATCACCTACAAAGGAAAGCCCATCAGAATCACAGCAGACTTCTCAATGCAAACCCTCAAGGCAAGAAGAGCTTGGAATTTCAAGCCCTAAAGGAAAACAGCCTCCAACCCAGATTGATGTACCCTGCAAAACTATCTTTCAAAATTGATGGAGAAATAAGATACTTTCATAATAAAGGGCACCTCAGGAACTTCATGAATACCAAACCAGCACTTCAAAAAATTTTACACAATATCCTAGGAACAGACATTGAGAATCACAACCCCAGGAAGCCCAGCAGAATGAATCCATTGGGCATGACAAATTAAACTCAAAGGGGGAGAATCCAACAAAAAGAAAAAGTCATGACAAGGCTTTTAAAGCTTTTAACTGCGTCTCCCTAATGAGTGTATAATTCAATCTTGTTATTGTACTGATTAGTATTTTTCTGATTCTAGAGTTGCACACCTTTCCTTGTGCTGTACTGGCTATTTATCATCTTCTTGTATCTCCTTTTTAATTGGGTTGTCTATTAATGAGCTGTGAATTCTTTATATATTCTGGTCATAGGTTATATGAATTATAAATATGGTCTTTTTAAGGACTACTTTTCATTTTAATGATGTCATTTAAAGTTCTACATTTTGATGGAATCTCATTTATCAATTTTTTTCTTTTATACATCATGTTTTTTGTATCCTAGGTAGTTCTTGCCTACCCTAAATTCATAAATATTTTCCTTTATAATTTCTTCTTAAAGTTTTATACTTTTAGGCTTTCATATTTTGGTTCCTAGATGCCTTCAAGTTATTTTTATTTATGGAAATAAAGGATTGATGTTAATTTTTTATATACAGATACCAGGTGTTCTAGTGCCATTTGCTGAAAACACTGTCTTTTCCTTGGCTCTTGAATTGAGTTTATAGTCTATAAAATGCTAATGTTAAATAATCTTTCAAAACTCAGTGGACCATATATGTGTGGTTCTCTTTCTAGATTCTCTGTTTTATTCAAATGATCTATATGTCTTTTCTTACACCAACACTGCCTTGATTACTGTAGCTTTAGAAGAAGTCTTAAAATTAGGTACTAAACGTCTTACAACAATTTTTTTTTTAACTTTTCTAGGTCCTTTGTACTCCTACATAACTGTTAAATTTCAATATCCAATTCTTCATTTATAGCAAGTATACACAGACCTGAATTTTCATATATACCTTGTGTTTTCTAATCCTGCTAAATTAAAATACAAGTTCTAGGTGCTCCTAGAGATTTCTTAGTATTTTCTCTGTAGATTATCATTTCATCTACATATAAAGATTTTGCTTTCACCTTGCCAATCCTATCCTAATTGTGTCATTTTATTGCCACACTATTTTGGTTGGGCCTAGGTTTCAAAGTTTAATGGACAGATCAAAAGTAGGCATATCTGCCCTTGTTCCCCACCTTAAGGAGAAAGCATTGTATCTTCTCCATTCATGTAAGGCATTCTCGCTGGAAGTATGGAGTACATGTCTTTAATCTGTTGAGAAGGTTCTGTTCTACTTCTGGTCTCCTGATAGCTTTTACCATGAACAGCTGTAGAATTTAGTCCAATTCTTTTTCTCCAACTAGTGACAGGATCATATGGCTTTTTCCTTTCCTCTCTTAAAATGATGACTTTTGGGGGTGGATCTTCCAATGCTGAACCAACACTACTATCCCTATAACAAAACCACTTTCTACATACTTCCAGATCTGACTTTTAATAGTTTGTTTTGTTAAACAAATTTCTTTCTATGTTCATACTTTTTTCTTCTATTATCTTTATCCAGTTTTAGGATTAGCACAATGTTGATTTCCTGAAATGAGGGGAGAAGTGTTCCTTTTTTTCTGCTTGAAATGTTTGATGTAATTTATCAATTAAAATATGTATGAGCCTGTTGTTGTCATATAGGTAGGTTTTCAAGCTAGGAATATACTTTCTTTAATAGGTGCTATTCAAATTTTTTATTTCTTCCAGAATTAGTTTCATTAATTTGTCTTCCAAGGTACTTTTTAGAAGTTGTCAAATTTATTTCAAAACCAATTTTTAAATATGCTTTCTATATTCTTTTAAATTCTGTAAAATCTGTGGTAATGTTTCTCAGGTCTTGATATTGTAATTTTAAAAATATATAATTGATGTTGTGCAATAGGAAGTAAAGGTCTAAAGGAGCAGGGGAAGTGGGAGAGGTAGTGGAAAAGAAAGAAGGGAAAAAATATGAGAAAAGGAAAAAAATGGAAACAAAATCTTTGCAAATAGGGAAGGGTGGAGTGGGTGAAGGGAGGGCAGGGAAAGGGGAAAAAAATAAGTACCAAGATACTCATGTAATGGTACAAGATCCCAATGATGTATGTAAATTTATTTTATACCTAAAATGTACCAATAAACTTAATGGGGGGAAAAAAAGAAAATGTAATTTGTAGATTGACTAAAGGATGAATCTAAGCAATCTTTTTCAAAATAACCATGTAAATCAGTTTTATAATTTATTATCTGTATTCAACAATCTACCACAATTTTATTTGCCAGAGAGATGCCAAAAACTTAATACTTTTCTAATGAAAAGATGTTAATTTTCAAGAAAACTCCCTGTTAGTTACTACCAAGGAGCATATCTATTTTTTTGAACTCTCGTATTGCTTGGCTAAATATGACTGCTATTTTTCTATTTTCTGGATTTCAAATAGCTTACTGTGAACTTTAGAAACTGTAATAAACTTGCTATCTTGATATTACCTCTTACAAGCTTACATTACTTGTGCTTTATGTGTGTAAACTGAAAATGTATTAATTTTATCATTCTAACTCATTTTCATTAAACCTGCCTTCCATCATATGCTCTATTTAAAAAATCTAGTGATGCCCAAACATCGAAATTAGAGAAGAATACAAAATGCAATTCAAAACACTCGCTAGTATATCATACTATCAGTTTACATCTGCAGGTACATTACCCACTTGAGCCTGCTTGTTGAAGTGATTGTGGGCTTTATGTTTGTTATTTGGTCATTAAAACTTCTGTGTAGGAACCCAGGGACATACTGGGAACTGTGTTTGCCATTCTGCTTCCCTTTAACTCTTTTCATTGTTGGATAAAATATTACAGGATTGAAACAGTCATCCAAATTGTCGCTGGGGCTCATTCCCAAAGATTTCTTCTCTGAGCACAGGAAACCATTGTTGGAGTCATTCATTCCAGGGACTTGACCTCTAAAGAATAAAATGTCAGAAGTGAAATTAAGGGACATGAAGAACATGTGGTTAACTCTACCAGTACCTGATCAGTATGAATCATAGCATGTTCTTAGATCATTTTATTTTTTTTATTTTCTTGAAAATGGAGAGGAATTTTATATACTAGTTTCCAGAACTCCATAAGCATAATTTAAAACTAAATGATATTTCCTTGGATATTTTAATATTTTCACTTGCATTTCATTTAATATTATTTTACAGCATTGTGGTTAATAAATCTCACTCTAATATTACCTTATACTACTAATTGCTTACTCATTAAATATTCATAATCATTAATATTATATTATGGGGGTGGGTTTTTAAAATAAGCTTATTAAAAACAAAAGAATAATTTTCTGATATTGAATCACATTGTCTTACCTGATTATTTAAAATACTACATGTGGTAATAACAAAATTTATTGTATAAATTTTAAAGCTTCATTTCAGTGCTACTAATGGCCAGTTTCTCTTTAATACATTACTCAATTTTATAGTATTTTTTTGCAGATCTTTTATCATTCCATTTTAATGTAGTATGTTTTGAATGTCAGTACCAAATAAATAAGCTGTGCTTATTTAAACATCTATATAAAATATTTAAAACTAGGTTTAAAATTGTCAATGTGATTAGTGTGATAGTTGATTCATTAAAAGTAAAAGGTAGGAAAAAAATAAGAAGCAAGAAAAATCCTGTGAAGGTACAAATTCCCATTAATGAATGTGATCATAATGTATACCTAAAATGTATCAATAAACTTAATGGAATAAAAAATATATACATGATCTCAATTTGTTAAAAAAAAGAAAAAGTAAGAGGTAATGTTGGTAGACTAGTGGTAAGAATGGTGAATTACTGAAGATTGCAAATGTTTAGGGATTTCTCTCTGAGTAGTTGGTCAGATCTCTGTCCAGGGAACAATCTTTATGAGCTTTCTAGTCTATATGGTAGGTTAAAAAGTTTAGATTTAAAAAATCCACTGCTTTTTATTTTATTCTAATTTATTAATTTACAGATTATAAATCCAAACTGTCAAATACTGATCAAATTTTCCTGATCTCCACAGGCTGTCAAATTCTTTTCTTAAGTTAGAAAAAGTGAAAGTGTTCATGACTAGCTCTCTCTTTTTAAAAAATATTAAACTGTTACTTGTAAGCATACAAGTTAAGGTAATGTTTTACCAATACTGCTTTTAAATAAGCTTCAGAAGTTTCATCTTCACAGTTTATATTGGTATTTATATTGATGATTTCAAATTATGAGATTGCAGTATATAAATGATAGCTAAGTAAACTAACTCTAGTTCTTTTGAAATTTCACCTGCCTCTTATTCTCAGAAAAGAACACTGAATAGAGATACAGACGACCACAATGTTGCTCCCAAATTTGGTACCTAATAATAGCTCTTCTGTCAAAAATATGTTCAAATTACGTTACTGAGGTATTGAATTACCCCAAAAATGCTGTGAAGATTATACTCTATGCTACCAAAATTAGAAAGTAAAAGCTTTAACACTAAAATTTTATATTTATTAATAGATTTTGCTATAGGTGTCATGTATAAGTATAATCAGTGTGGTTTATTTTAATATGAAATTTACTTTCAATAGTTAATAAATTTGTAAACATAGGTTATTTTTGGAAGGTGTTAAGATTTTTTGTAATTGTAGTCGACTTTTGTTTTTAATAATTTTATTTTGATACATTTTATTATTTCATCTTAACACATATTTTAAAGGAAAATAAACACAAAGGCAAAAAGGTACATTTTACAAAAACTTTAAGGAACTGATATGAAGCCACATGAAATCAGAAGCTGGCATAAATAGAACTGGCATAAATTTGCAGTGCTAATGAAGGTGTGATTTACTGGTTCCCATATGATTTGTTTTGCTGTCATGATTATCTTCTGAATCTCTGGGGCTTTAAAGGAGGCATGAAAATAAGTGGAAGCCCATGTGTCCATGGCCTAATTAGAATCATGTTGTTAGCCTAAATAAAAATTAAGTACTTTTCCTTTCTATTTCATTTATGTCAAATTATTTTAAATCTCTGTTTCGAGAGAATTATTTCTTCTACAAGCAAATATATTTGCTGTCAGTAAAGATAAACTCAAAATATATTGATAGGGCTCTGTTGTTAAGTACATATACACTTTGCAAGATTATGAAGACAACTAATAAAGTCCCTGCCTATAAGAAAGTTATAACAAAATTATAATTATAATTGTGTAAATCAAATAATGAATGGAGTGATGTCAATGAATATTTAATTCCAATCCATTCATTGCCTCTTAGGTGACAGGTAAATTGTTAGTCATTGTTAATATGCTGTCCATATTTTGCAGAAGTGAAATTGCTTGGAAATTATTGAAAAACAAATAAAAATAAAGTATGACTCCTAGTTATTACTTGAGGTTGTAAGGATGTCATGTCTTCCTGATTTGTTTTAATGCTGTTGTTCTATACCTAGCCAAAGGTAATTGCCTTAGAAATGCAGCATAATATACAATATCATATGATATTGACAGAAACTGACATTGGTAGTCACTAATTATTAACTATGACTTATACTTGCTTTATGTTTTAAAGATACTATATTTCTATGGAATGTATGGAACCCTCTCTTTGTAGAATAATGTTTTGTAGAGTCATATGAGTCATTTTTGTACTATTGTGCTGATACTATAAAAATGATTTACTCTATTTTTAATTGTTTTTAGTTCTTCTATATTGGTAGTTATTTTGTTCAATTTAAAAATGAAAGAGGTGGGATTCAAAATCTTATATTACTGATTTGTTTCAATATATTTTGTTATATCACAGTTTTTGCTATTTGAATGCTGGTACCATATAATTATGAATAAACATATACCTACAATTGTTATTTCACATTATAATATAAACAGTAAATTTATAGTGGTCAATATTCTATTTCATTTGTACTATATAATTCCCTACTATAATTGATGATAAAATATCTTCTTTTTCTTTACTCCATTTTTTGTGTGAATTCATTTTGAATCAGTTATGTTTTCTCTTAGGATTCATCTAAAATTATTCAATAAGATTATTGTAATGCTCTTCATTTATAAATGTTGAAATATATATCTAATAATATATTTTGATTAAATATAAAAATATATTACATTTTGATAAAACTAATAAGGTAAAGAAAAAGCTAATGGACAATTTTCCCCATCATTTTTATACTCTTTTTTACTTTATAATTTTATAAGTTCCACATTTTTTCCTTTTCATTATTTATATATGGCTATATATATTATATATACATATATAGTATAAATTATAAACATATTTACATCAAGTGTAATATGGGGACATAATATCTTTCAATAGATTTAGTGTTTAGAAAGAGTCCTATTGCTTTAGTTTTTCCATTATTTCTTAGTTGAATCTAACCATTTCTTTGGGAAAACTTTATGAGGACATTATTACTGAATGTATTCATATGTAAAACTCTTACATTTCCTAGGTACAGATTCTTGGATCATACATTGTTTTATTTAGGAATTTGTAAATATTGCTGCACTTCTTTGGATATTGAAAAATGATATGAGATTATCTGAGACCATTCAAAAGTTTTCCTCTATATGTTGTTTAATCTTTTGTCTAGATGCATAAACTTTCTTTAAATATTGAAGGATATACCTCTATATTGCTCATTTCTAGCCATTTTGTTCCTCTAGGTTCAAAGTTTTTTTCCAAAAACACAACTCAAATCTACTTGTTTTTTAAGGTTCTATTTATGATGTTTGCGTACGATTGTCCTGAAGAATGAATTTGAGTCATCTAAGAGTTGTACAAATAAGAGCTATGTTCCATGATGTTTTCTTCCTTCGTAACTTTCTGTTTAATTTGTTTCTGTCAAATTCATTCAAATTGTGCCTTAATTTTATTATGTTTTAACATTAATGTCACATCTCCTCTGGCCTGTTTTAGTTTATATTATCTCCTGTTTTTTCATCATTGCTTCCCTAAAATCTTGTGTCTCTGCTTGGTGCTTTGGAATTAATAACTTTATTCATTTTTGTAAATTCATAGAGAAATTTTTGACAAAATGTGTAGCTACTGCATGAGGTACTGGGTTAAATAATATTCTTTCCAAATCCATGTTTACTCAGAACATCAGACATGTGAGTTATTGGAAAATAAAGAATTTTTATATGCAATTAGTTAAATATGAGGTAATGCAGAATTAAGGTGGCCACTAAACCCAATAGTTGGTACCTTATAAGAAAGCTATGTCTTGAACTTCTGTCTTCTAGATATGTAAAAGAATATAGTTCTGCTGTATTAAGCCAACTACTTTCTGCTGATTTGCTGTTGCAGCCCTAGGAAGCTAATATTTTTGACAATTATTTTGTAATGTCTATTATTCATTTGCCACTGTTTTTGCTTTGTTTATTTTTAAAGGTTCTACTATATGCAAGGATGTGGCTTTTTTTTCTTTAATTGGAGACTGGGGAAGTTTTTGAGCCTAACTGCAATTGTTAATTATCTAGATGTTTGTATATACACACATTTAGTCACATCCTAAGCCAATGGAGATATGCAACTAAAGTTTTGTAAATAGTAAAATGTATCCTTCTTCACTGTTTCCATAGCACCAGAATACAGATAATGCTTTCAAATACTGCTTGCCTGTGTACTCCCATTCCTCAGCCTGTCTATCCCTTACCCATTACTGTCACTATTCTTTTATAAACTTTGTGATTTGTATTTATTAAAGCTAGTTTTTGTATATTATTTTTTCACTAGCTATGAATATATTTTAGAAAGGCATTGATAATACGAACTTCACCTTACACTTTTGCACAGAAAATTCTCTAGATGTTTAAATGAGAATTCTATTTTTGTGGTTGTCCAAAACATGTATTTTATAATTGGATCTAATTATAGTATTGGGAATTGTTTAGGATAGTGGATTAAATATTTGATATCAATATAGATACTCTGATATGAATCACAGTTCTGCCCCACCCACTTCCTGTATCTTTGAGAAACTTATTTAACTTTCTTCTCTCTCAGGTTTCTCATTTATGAATTATGGTAGTATGCACCTTTCTCTTAAACTGACTGAGACTATGGAATGAGTTGTCTGTAAAGTGCTCAAAATCAGGGGCTAGCCTATGCTAAATGATGTTTATTATTATTCTCTGGTATATATAAACACTATACTATATAATTCCTTTAAAAAGGAAGTCATTCAAAAATATGAACTCACATACATCCTTCTGAACTTTTATTTTTGTTGAAGATAAACAAAACAATTGATTTCCCTTCATAGGTAAGTGACTCAGAAGAATCACCAAGGACACCAATCATCATG
Source organism: Heterocephalus glaber (assembly GCF_053883595.1). Classification (NCBI taxonomy): domain Eukaryota; kingdom Metazoa; phylum Chordata; class Mammalia; order Rodentia; family Bathyergidae; genus Heterocephalus; species Heterocephalus glaber. The sequence continues at coordinate 23,589,014 of NW_028258147.1, forward strand.
TTTGTCTGTAGTATAGACCTTAATGCAAAAAATGAAAATGAAATCTATTTCCAAAAAGTAAAATTCTTACTATTCTGTCTGTAGTATATTTCAATTAAATTAATTTATCTGTAACTTTTATGTATGAAAATTCTTTTAAATTCACTTAAAAATGATTGTGGTTATGGACTCACAGTCAAATGATGAGAGTTTTCCATTAAAAGTATAGTCATAGGTAAGTGAATATATAGAACATTTAGCTCTCTGTTTACCATAATTTTAATTCTTAATCAAATTCTTTATTTTGCTCATAATATTACAATTACAAATTTAAAAACATTTTTAGTAGTGGTTAAAATTATTATCCAGTTATTTTGCCTGTTCCAAGCAAATCCATCATTCCTTTGAAACCATTATCACAATTATCACACTTTAGTTCTCTTAATCTTCACCCAGAAAATACACCTGTTTTAGCTTCATTAACAATGTTCCTGTGTTAGTCTTTCATTCATTCTTAAAATTCTTCTTTGAATATTCATAGTTATTTTTATCTTTCCATTAACTGAACACCTTGAAATGAATGTAAAGAAAGAAAGAAATTTTTATAAGTCAAGTAGACCCAGTGTTTTATAACTTCCTAAAGTACCATAAAACATCCTTGTAAAAGGCAAGGATAGTAAATACTCAATTACTCTTGTGTGTTTAGAGGACAATATATTCCAGAGTGTCAAGTCAGAAGCTGCTGTAGTTTATGCACCCATGGAGGGAAGTGCAACTGTCAGGTTTCTTTCAGGATCACCAAGCTATTCTAGAACTATGTAGTTAATTTTTAAAAAGCATGAAGATAAATTTACTGGAATAGTCTTCAGTGTAACTTCACTTCTTACTAAAACCAAATACTAATTTTAGTTTTGAATGTTTTTTAGAAAATATGTAAGTCTAATATCTTCCTGGAGAAATTGGCTCATCTCATTGTCTGAGATCATCCATTCTGATTCTTTTGTCATTTTTTTAGCATAAACACTTAATTTTTAATCCTAAAGACCTCTTGATACTAGATAGAAGAAAAAACAACTACTACTAAAAGCATTTGAAAAAACGTGAACTGTTATGTTGAAATTATTGTTCCAAAAATGAAAAAAATATTGAGTACTACTGGGTAATTATTACCTGTTAGTATCTATGGCTAACTTTTAAAGTGAATGTGAAATTTGTTGAGTTTGTCATCTCAAAACCAGAATCCTGGAAACATAATCTTCATTCCAGAAATGTTCTGCTTCTTAGTCTTTTTTCTGTGAAGGCGATATTTTCAACTTTGACTCCTTGACTTCGTGAAGATTAGTTTAAATATGATGGTTTTCTAACTATTTTAACATAACTAAAGAATATGCGCCATGATGATTGGACAATATTATGCAAATGATAATAATATTGTAGAAATGTGAGCTCTTTGACATTTTGGCATATTTCTCCGAAGTCAGTGTGGTTTATGGTAAAAAACGGCAATTTTATTGACTACTTGCAATTTACATATAATTTCTAACCCACACATAACTATATTTAAATGTTTATTTAATATTAAAGTCTCTTTACCTTATCTGCAAGAAAATCTGGGGTCAAATTCAGTATCTAAATATAAGATTTTCATCTCATGGCCCTTTTACTCATTCAGATGTTCTATGATCTAATTTATGCATATATCTATTTATTTTTTATTAGTTTTGAACTTCTGACCTTCTGAAATTATTGAAAAATTTACAAGAAACATTTATAAAGACTATAGGATACCTGTAATAGTCATATGTGTTTGTAAATGTTTTATTTCATTTTTTCTGAAGTATTCTCAACATTTCTCACATATTTATCATTGCCAAATTTATGACAACAAAGGGTTTGATTATATGTTTCTGTAACTTATATTAAAGCTTTTTATTAACATATCTAAATTGATTTTTAATCTCATACATGATATCTCCACGTGAAGTTATTAATAGAAATATAATTAAGCTTTGCATAAATTAGGACACAGGCTAAAAAGCTGCTGTCACTGAGGCCACAAACATTGTACCTTACAAAAGATAATTTATTCCTTTTCACTCACCAGTCCTGGGTAGGGAAGTTCTGCTCCACTGAGGAACCCAGTGCCCCCAGCAGGGATGGTGGAAGTGCCATTCTCACCATATCCGTGGCTTCCTACACAGTGGATAGGGTTGCTAGTCTTCTGTCAGCCTGTTCACTGTCTAAGGAGGGGCTCCAACATGGTGCCTACTTTCTAAAAGCAGGTTGTAGTTTTATAGTCACATTTATGAGCACTGCTCAAAATGTAGTTTTGATCTTCAGAACAATCTCTTGATTTTGCCTATATGCCAGCCAAATCGCCACTCATCTAGACTCAGTTTACTTTCCAACTACAAGAAGGAAATCATTATTCCCAAATGTGCCACATCATGTTTGTCATTTTCTTACACAATTTTTATATCACATTTATTTCCTTTTCTTTCTTAGTCTCATTATCTGGCTCAGTCATTAACACACAAATTTCTATGCTGTCGTTAACTATGTATTATATGTCCCAATTGTATGGTAAGCTCCTCATACACAGTGACCATGAATTAAAATCCTATTTATGACATTTCTGAGCTGTGTGACATTGAGTAAACTATTTAAACTTCCTAGGCCTGAATTCAAATAAAATGGGTGATCTAATTTTTACAGGGCTTAATGATTGAATGTGATAATCTATGCAAAGCTCTGAGAATACTTTCTGAAGTAGTATAAACAATCAATAGATGTTAGCTAATAATTATTCTTATGTCTCTGCTTATCCAAAATATCTAGGTCCATTATAGGATTGAAAAGCATTTTAGTTCATTTGAAAATCAGCTTACACTGATATTATTAATAATTTCACAAGAGACAAAATATTGGTATCGTGACAGAGGCCATGTTCAAGAAAATTAGAAAGCAAAGTGATTTTGATGGTCTGGAAGGCAGGGGAAAGCCAGAATGAGGACAGGAAAGCATAACTATTTTTACTTATCAAGAGAGAGGAGAGATTGAAAGGAGGGGAGGGGAATGGGAAAAAAAGAAGCAGCAAGATATATCATGTACAGGTACAGATTCCCTATGATGAATGTTATCATTATGTATATCTAAATTGTACCAATTAAAAAAGGATATTTTTCTCTCCAAATTTGAGAGATGCAACTTATACTTAATGGGAGTAGGAAATAATAAAGAAAAGAGAGAAGGAAGGAAAGAAAAGAAAGGAAAAAGAAAGAACAGCAGGACAAGGGAAAGAAGAAGGAGAAGAGGATGAAGAAAAGGAGGGAGAGAGGAAGGAATTAATTGGCTAATAAGACTTCCAAAGATTTACAGTGTGACTCTAAAGGCACTATTGGAAATTTACCTTTCATCCATCATTTTAGCTCATTAATACTTTTTATTTTGATTTTGTTCTTTAGTAGTCTCTTCTGAGTTCCAAAATTACATGATCCTTATAATTAGCAATATGATTGTACAGAAAGTGTTTCTTTTCACAGCTTCAATAGCAATCCTTATCTGGGTTTCCCTTTTCTGGCTTTCTTCATGAGCCCATCCCTGAATCTATACTATGGTCTATTGGAAGACTTCCGCCTGGCCAGATACTCAATTGGAAATCTTACAACGTAATTAAAACTTTCTATAATATTATTTTCAAAATAAAAGCATTCAGTTTTGTGGATATATCATACTTTTACTATTATTATTATCATTATCAATATTTCAAGTTTTTCACATTTATATGGTGATTTTACTATATGTACTGCTGAAGCAAGCACAGCATTTATGTTGTGATTAACAAAATTTTATAGGAAGCATAGGTTTTAAAAAATTTAATCAATTAAGAGTATATTTCTAGAATTTAGAGAAATAATCAAGAATGCAAATATTTAAGGCTCTTAATGTTTATTATTTAGAGTCCTTCCTTTCTTAATTTATCTTCACTAAAGATTTTACATTGTGAAGTTCTTTAAATTTTTTTAAAAATTAAACTTTTTTCTAAGTGTTCTATATAATTTCCGTTATTTTTTTCCTTTGCCATTCAATTTTGTTTATGATAGTTTTGTTGTAACATATTTTGCAAATTCATATCATAACATTTATTAATATTTTTCTTTAGTTATCCTCTTTTGTATTATGAATAGAAAATTCTTTTCACAGGAAGGTTTACATAAAAATTGACATATGTTTTATCCCAATATGCTTATGGCCACATTTAGTGTTTTACTCTAACGTATTTAAGATTATAGGGAAGGAAGGACACAGAGTTATCTCAGTATAAGTATTTTCATTCTTTCCCCATCAAATCAAAATGGCAACTTTAGCAAGTTCACACACACATGTACAGTGGCTTGCTGCTTTCCCTAGTACTTTGATAATTAATGATGGTAAAGCAGCTGTACACTTCATTCTATATCAATCAATAAAATATTGTAGGGAAAATGTCTTTCTTTTCTTACTACCAAGATTGGTTTGCATTATCAAGATTAAAAATTCTGTAGTTTTGTCATAATATTTTTGTGCTCAGTAATTTATTCATGTTTGTCACCTTTTTGATCCCATAAGTCTCAAAAAGAAAACACAGTTCCCATAACTTACTGGTATTCATCACAGTTATTTTGTACAGTTTTTCTACTGTGCTCTTCCGTATACAAAGTTTCATGACCCCTGAATCTATATTTTGGATTCTGCCTTTGGTAAATGTAAAGGATAGCACTAATTTCTTCTGTTGATGGAGTTACTTGAGCTGAGCTTTAATTTACTCACCATTTCTTCATATTTAACTGGTCTGTGCAGATGGTTTTCCCTTTTCTGTTTTTTTTTTACTTTAAAAATTGTATTGAATATAATTAGTATAATCTACATGAATTTAAAGTGACATTTTCATTAGTATTGCCATGTATTTACACTTGTAAACCATAGCCACTCAAGATAGTAAACTGTTTCATCACTCCATCAAATTTGATTTTATTGAAAACATGAAAAATATATGATATAAAAAGAATATGTATTTTACATTAAATAAGTATTTTATATTATAAAATATATATACATATGGATTATTCATTTCCACTCCTCCTCAGTTTGGAAGGCATTTTATTGCTGAGTCTCTGATATTTCTTAAGGAAGTTTAACCTCTTCATATCTTTTCTCATAATGATTTAATTTTATTTATGTTAGATTTCTATCTTTATGTTTGTATATGCCTTTTCCATACTCTTTCTACTTATGTAATTGATATAGGGCCATTTGAGGTTTTAATTTTTAATTTTTGTTTAGATTGCTTTGTGAGGTTTGCCGGAAAAGTTCCCTTTTTGTCATTGTTTCTCTTTGCCCTTAAAATTTTCCTTGTAGATAGGCTGGGTTAATTGGCATATATCTATTATGCTGCCTCTTCATTGTTTACTTCTTAGAGCTTCCTGAACTTTAATTTTATATTTTGGTTTTATACCAAATGTTTCATATTCTGTTGTACATTCTCTGTACTGTCATTCTCTAACAACTGTATTTTAAATCTCCATTTCTTCACATCTGTACCAGTTTTGTTTTGTTTATAATTGTGATGAGTGCCTATTCCAATTTATTCTTCCAAATTAAAAGTATTAAATAGAATAGATATAAAATTTGTCTTTAGAGACTTTACTTGAAATAGTCATATCTCTTCATATGATAACTAACATCCTTAATTGCCAATATTACCAATTTTAAATATACATTATAGTCAGGAACATAATGAGGGGAAGTATAATATAGTTGGCTCAAGTTTGAATACATTATATATATTGCCTTTCCTAGTTTTTAGACTAAAATAGTTAAATTAGGAAATAAGGATCTAGGATATTATTGATGAATTAATCTTAGTTTTTAATGATCATTTCTTTTAAATCCCCACAAACCTTTGTATGAATAATTCTTTATAGCTTTTGGGAAAAATTGACATCAAGATTACACTTCTGGAATGTTCCAAATTAATTTTTGTTCCTTTATGAAAACCTATCCAGTTACATTTTATTTCAAATGGAAAAAATCAGAGGATCAAATGATTTGTAAAATGTAAATATTGTCACCACTGTCTACTTCAGATACTCCTTAAAATTGGATGTTGGAACCCAGGCCTGGTGGCATAGGCCTGTAATCGCAGCCTGGAAGGCTTAGCCAGGAGCCTTAAAAGTTGTAGCCCAGCCTGGGCAACTCAGTGACTTGGCAAGACCTTGTCTCAAAATTTTAAAAGCTTGGGGATATATCTCAGTGCAAACAGCCAGGGCTCAATCTTCAGCAGTGCAAATAAAAGTTTGCTTTTAGAATTTTAACGTGAAATATTTTCATATTTTAGCACATTTTTACATTGTAGGGTATATGAAAATTCTATCAAAATGTTAAGCTAAATCAAGATATGTTACTTATTTAGTGGATATTGAGATCCATTTTTCAGACCCTTTGTATTTATAATTTTTACTTTTTAGTATCTATAATTTTTCAGTTATTACTGATGAAAATTCCATTGTGCAGAATATCATTCATGGCTTTTTTTTTTTTTTTTTTTTTTTTGGTACCGGGGATCAGGACCTTGTGGTTGCCAGGCAGGCATGGCACCACTGAGCTAAATCCCCGGCCCAGAAATTTTTTTTTTTTTTTTTTTTTTTTTTTTTTTTGGTACTGGGGATGGAATTCGGGTCTTTGCTTTGCACTTGCACAGCAGGCGGTAAAACCACTGAGCTAAATCCCTGGCTCCCCAGAAAATTTTTTGAAGAATGCTGTGACCATTTATTTTTTCGAGCATCTAAAAATATCTTTCTTCGTCTAAGGCAGCATTAAGGTCTTATGTGCTTAGAGCTGATAGATTTTAGTAGTGCTTATATTGCACTATACTTTAATATTATGTACTCAAGTTATAATAAAGATATCGTAAAGAATATCCTTAAGTAATTGTCTATCATATAATTGTCAGCATTTGACAATATTGTTCCTTGCCCAATGTATTTTCCATTAACGTACACCATGAAGAGAAAATGAGCAGCATTGAGAAAGTTTTTCAAGTTCTACAGGTATTGTGGAATCTTATACCTAGTTGCAGAATACTTACAAGCAACAGACATGTCTTTACATTACAAACTAGAAAATGATGCTTTGATTCATCAAATTTATTACTTTATATTTTTGATGCACTGACTTCAACCAAGTATTTTTTAAAATCCCATTATACTTATTCTTATACTACCTCAACCTGCCTCAAATTCTTAGAATAGGAAGAATATAAATAAATATGCAGATAAGTAATATAAATGCATTAATTGTTTTAAATTCTGAGATCATTTACTATGAGTTTTCATGTCCTAAGAAAAATGTAAATGAAGATATAAACACATACTGGTTGATATGGTAGAAAGAAGCAATAAGATGAGAAAAGACAAAGAAAGAAGTTGGTAAAGAGGGTATCAATGAAAAAATTAAATTTGAATTCCTCTAGCCACATATCTATTGTAAATTTATTGGCATGCCATTCTGACATAAAGAGATGGCTAAATAGAATTAAGAGTGATAGAATGGCTAATATCCCTTGACTGTGAAACTTTTTAATGCTTTTTTGGTTGTGCTTTAATAATGATAGGCTATCAGAATGTTCTGTTCACTCGAGATCATAACATTTTGTTTAACACTTCAAATGCTCTGCTCAAGATAAAATTACTCAATAAGCTAAACCTGAACACCATCTGGATCTCAGATATAGATGGAACTTCAATCAAATAACTAGCACATAATTATTGTACAGCTTGAACAAATTGGTTTGTAAAAGGGAATCTGAATAAACTATGAAAATGACATTGTTTACTTTAGCTGTTTTACTTCCTCTTTCCTGTTATTTCCTGATTATTTTTATTGGATATCACAAATATATAGCCTGATATATTCTACTCATTATATCTGATTCGGTTTTTTTTCTTTTTTTTTTTAGTAAAGTTACATTTGAAAATAGGGGAAATGAGGCTACTAGTTAAAGAAACTAAATCAAGCAAGAATTTTTCAGTAGAAATTAATTTTTATAGTTTTGCTAAAAGGTTATAAAAATATTTTAGATGCTTGGATATTGAATAGATCATTTCTCTAGGCAGTTTTGGATTGACTATAAAAAGCTTGTTTTTCTCACTTTGTGGAAGACGTTAAAACTCATAGTTCATGTTAACGTGTGTTTTGTTAGCCATTGATGACTTGAAGAATCATTAGTCAGTAACTGAAGTCTCATAAACTCTTGTTCCTATTTATCTCGCCGTGTACCACAGATGGAGTAAATGGACCTGTAATTCCTCAGGGTTTTTAAAAATTCACTGTTGTAGTTTAGAAATTGTGGCTGCGCCATTGACTTCCTCCCATAACAGCCTGGTTCAGCATGGCATCCTAGATGTAAAGCCTGCATAGATTAAACTGGTAGCTTTGCTTAAAATCTCTTTATGGACTGTTAATCACCAAAGGAGAGAATATAATGGATTGCAAATATTTACTAGACTTGTGCTTCTATATACAGCTGTGCCTAGATAATTTGATCAAGGTTTTCAAGGCAGTTTATCCCAGACAGTTTTGTAATTTTGAATTTAAATAAGGGGAAAAAAGTATTTTGCTTTACTGGCTTTGATTGTGAGCCATTAAATTAAAAGGTTTTCATTTATGACATAATACATGAAAACAGTAAAAATAGACTGAGTATTATCCATTAACCACATGTAATTGGATGTGTAGGTATAAAGAAAAATTACATCTCTGCATAAATGTTCATTGAAATTTTTCCCATGGGAAAGCAGGAAATTGACAATTCTGTTCAAAGAGCAGGAAAGCAGAATAATGCAATACAAACTTTGTAAGGAATGTCTATTTCATTGATAATTTTTACTTGGATGATGAATAAAATATTCATTTCAATTGCATATACCATATAAAATATTCATTTCAAATCCATATACCATTCAAATGCGTGTACCATATCTAATTAATAAATGCCTGTCTCACAGATAAGCTCCTTCAGAAATGTGTATTACTTTTTTTAATATTTCTTTAATTTCCTAGTGAGAAACTTTAAAGGGAAATATAATTTAGGCAGGTGATCTTGCCCTGATTTGTAACTTATTTTATCAAGATTGATTCTTTATTCACCTAATATCTGTTTTGAAAACAGAGCCCCAAGTACAAACCAGCAGTCAAAGCAAATCCTGTAGGAAACCCCAGATAGGGAAACAAAAGACTGACAATAAATCACATGCAAAAACATGTGCTGGTGATGATGATTAAAATTAGTTCAGTAAGATAGAAGAAGAGTATTTTCATAAAAATTCATTAAGATAAAATCAATGTTAAGAAACAGTTGTTAGAAAAACTCAAATTCCCTCACAAAAGGAAAGAAACTTTACACTCAAAAAGATAAAAAGCTATGTGACTTTTAGAATGAGGGCTTACCATCTGTGAACCAGATAGTATTGTGGGTTCAAATGTGAAGGGAAAATATTTATAAAAGCTATAGGAGGCTAAATATTTAATGGTCCTGTTTCTATAACTATACCAGCATCTAAATGCCAAGTTGAAGGTGTCTGTAATGGATAGATCTTTAATAAAACTTAAAAACCAATTACCACAACTTTGTAGCATATATGGCAATAAATTTGCTAACTCAATAAGAAAAAAATCAGATTGGATTCAGCTAATAATCTCTTCTTACACTCCAGTCATTTATTTAAACTGTAGAGGAATAGAGGTATAATAGCTATTTTGCAAAGGTTCTGCATATGGGGAACAAAATGAGACTGTGTAATTATGGCCCAGGGACACTCTGTTAGGGCCTAGAGGGATGAGGTAATCGTGGAAGCAGCCATGCTTTTATGTCACTTTCAAAGACACCAGCATGTGGAGTTGTCAACCCCTGGGATCCCTGGTGTTGCCTACCAAATGAAGCCTCCCACCTGGACATTTAGGGGAGGGGTGGGAATACATACAGGGGCTGTTGCAGACTTCTCGACTATTCTTGTACACCTGATATCCTGGCTTAATTTTATCACTTGTAAATCCATTTGACCTACCTCTTTGTTAGATCCATGCACTCCTGTTTAGACTGTCCATGGATTTGGAAAAATAGATATAAAATCAAGACAGATTTAAAACCAGAATTTCTTTGAAAGATTGATCTGTGAATAAAATGAGTAATCCTTCAAAAAGCAAACCAATAAGCAAAAACTTGAGGAAGCGTGGAATAATTTTAAAGGTAGTCTAATGTGATTGAAATTTAATTTAACTTATCTAAATTTATTTCCACAATCTTGAGAAGCAGTCTTCATTTTAATATGTTACTTTGTCAGTCATGCTTAAAGTCTCAACTGCAAGTATTCTATTGCATTTGTCTTTATATTCTCAGAGGCTTCAGGTCTTGTCCAATTATTTGGCTGAGAGTGTATTTTAGTAGAGATAATGATAAGGTGACTTAATTTTTGGTTTTGTTTTTCTCTCTCTTCATTGCTTTAATTCCAAAGTTTTAATGCCAGTTCTAATTTAGTCATATGTTTAAATAGTTTAAAAACTAAGATTAATATCTGTAAAGTTGTGACTTTTGTTAGGACTGACTAATCTGTATTTGGCAATGTGTTTGCTAAAAAGATGTTAAAACTCTTTTTTCTGATGGAAATAAATAGGACAAATGACATTCTAATACCAATGGAAAAGAACGTGTTCTTTCATTCCTCTACTTAAGCTCATGAGATCTTTCCATTTTTCCCAGCTTATTGTTTACTTTTGAGTTAAATCTTGATTTAGTTTTAGTGTTGTTTATAATGCTGAGGGAACTATTAAGGTATAAATAAAAAATAATATTTAAAAATGTAATCTGGAGACCTAGCACAGCATTCAGCTAGCTTGTATCTATATTCTCAGGCAAAAAAAAATAGACATATTCATAAAGAGCTTTAGATAATATGAAGATTATCATCCAAATATCAGAAGTTTTGATACAATATGGATGAGAATACCATTAGTTTGCAATTCCTGTGAATTTTTCTGAGGATTAAGTGGATGTTACACTGATGGGGTGCTTGAAAACAAACATATAAAAGACTACAGAAGATAGTTGAATTATTTTCCTGAATAGATCAGGACTGGACTTGGATAATTCACAGCTAAGGAATATTTTCAGTAAGTAAAGAGGGAAGAATTTTTTTTAATCTACATAAACATTTCTGTCAGGTCAGGGTGGGTAGTAGGTTTTTCTGGAGAAAAACATCAGACAAATTCCAATAGAGGGAAAACTTACAAAATACCTGATCAGTACTCCTCAAAACTCTCAAGGCCCTCAAAAACCAGAAGAGTCTAAGAAACTGCCACAGCCAAGAGAAGTTTAAAGAGATACAACATATAAATGTAAATGATGATTGGGTACAGAAAAACTACATTTGAATAGAAAAAACACATTAAGGTAGAAACAAAGAAAATATGAATAAATCATGAATTTTGATTAATAATATATGAAAGTCATTTCATTAGTTGGAACATATGAACCATATTAATGTAAAATATTAATAAGTGAAACTGGGTGATAGGTATAAAATAATTCCCTATGTTATCTACACTCTTTTTTTTCTGCAAATATGAGAAACTGTTCTAAGTAAAGGTCTCTAAAAATTTACAGAGTTTAAATCAGTAAGTCACATGTAAGATTAATTACAATTACTTCACTATACATAGAAATTGTCATGGGTTGTATCTAGATGTCCCCCCAAATCCTCATGTGGTCATAGATGGGGCTTTTTGGAGGTGGCTAGATTTAGCATGTGTGATGCTGAGATCACGTATGTGATGCTGAGATTGATTCATGGTGTAATGCTAGGATTAAGGCTGCCCCAACCTGGGTGTGAATGCTACCTGCCCTACGGGTGGGTAGCCTGAATAGCATTTAAGGGTCAGAAACAGGATCACTGCTTGTCACTTGTAACCTGTTGTTTGCTGCCTTGCTGCCTTCTGCCTACCATGAACTGTTTCTCCTATATGATTCCCCTCTGTCATGCCACCCTGCCCTGGAGCCAGCCAACTATGAACCAAAGCTTCTACAAACTGAGAGCCAAATAAACCTTTCCTCTTAACTTTGAGTGTTGGGTATTTTGTCTCAGCCATGAAAAAAGTAACTAAGACAAAATTGATGGCTTTAAAAGTCAAATATTGAAAGTCAATTATCAAATATAGGATAGTGTCTTAACAAATTATAGTGTGATTATTCTGTGAATTTATTATATTATAATAAATTATAGTGTGATTATAATAAAAAACTATGTTATAGTAGAATGCTAAAATAGTGAAAAATCTATAGGCTATTGTAAAAGGAAGCTGGTTTACCAAAACTTGTAGAACACAATTCCAAATTTTTAAAAATGTATTATTTTTAAAATTATACCCTAAGCTATGATATATTTAGCTTTCCTTTGCTTCATGCTCTGTGTAAATTTGATTCTGAATCATCAGTTTTGTGTGCTATTCCCATTGTATTTTCTTTTTTATTTTGTACCGGGGATTGAACTTGGGACCTTGCTCTTGCAAGACAGGCACTAGAACCACTGAGCTAAATCCCTGGCCCAATCCATTATATTTTCTTTATTTGATGTAGGTGGGTGGTGAGAATGTTAAAGAAGTTTTAAAGTATTTGGCAAAGTTTTATAAAGAATTTGGATTATGTGTTTGCCACAATTTGTATTTCAAATCATATTGTTAAAAATAAATTATAGCTTAATTGAAAAACCAGTTGTTTGTATCCATTAACCAATGTAATTCAGAGTTTTATGAGAATGGAAAACTCCAGCTTTAGCAGTTAACATGTGAAGTGTCATTGAAAGTCTATTTTGCTAATGATTTTCAAATTGTTACTAAATACTTTATTTGAAATGAGTCATCATTAAGTACCAGAACAAATAAAGTATCTCTCTGTTCTTTCAGTTAAAGTCTAAACTATTATTAATTTTAATAACTAAAGATTGGTTAAGTTTGACATTTTATTTGAGTTGTACTTTTGAGTCAATTGTTCAGATTATTTGAATATAGAAAGATACGTTTAAAGTCAGGTGTGATGTTGTGCACCTGTAATCCCAGCACTTGGGAGGCAAAAACAGGAAGATTGCCACAAGCTCAAGGCCAGCCTGAACTATAAAGCAAGAGCCTGTCTCAAAAACAAATATGTTTCCAGGTAAAATAAAGATATATTATTTCTCCTTTAAGTTTTAACTAAATGTATAAACTTTTAGAAATATATTTAAAGACACACATAAAAGTTCACAATCACTATATACCTATATGTTTAATATAACATATTTTTCAAAACCTTTAAAAAGAAAGCTTTACGGATATAATCGGAAATGTCCTTCACTACTCTTCTGCATTCACAAACTTAAGTAGCTTAAAGTTGATTTATATCAATACTGTCAATATTTCAATAATTTTATTAAGTGGGTAGTACAAAACCAAATGCATTTTAATATAGTGTATATTTTCATGTGTTGTGAAATTTTTTTTTTTTTGGTACTGGGGATCGAACTCAGGACCCTGCGCTTGCAAGGCAGGTGGCAAAACCACTGAGCTAAATCCCCAGCCCCATGTGTTGTGAAATTTGAAATAAATTAAGTCCATTATTTGAATCCTTTTGTTACTCCACCCAATATTATACATTTGAAATTTCTCCATTTTTGTAAGCATAGTTGAAGTTAATGGAAATTTATTAAATAGTAAATATATCATTTTTATCTTTATAACTATAGGTGGACATAAAATGCATGCTCTCATTTAACGTCTCCTGAGAGTGAGCCCTTATACATCATTAAAAAATGAACTCCACCTCTTACAATTTACTCTAGCCATGGAAAATGATATCCACAGAGCATGACCCTTTTATAAGGTGTTATGGTTCATATAACTCAGTCTGAAGATTAGCAAAGAACTCCTTAAGGAGAAAAAACTGTACTGATATTCATTGGCATGAATTTTATGGTACAGGTAGAGGCAAACCCGACAAATAAACTAGTGTGGATATCTCCAGATGGAAGATATCATTAGCAAGGACAAGACTGAAGTTTGCATTGAGGAACTACGGTGCCTTTAGTGTAGTGTCATTGTTTGAGTAGGAAAGCTGTGGTCTTGATAGAAATATGGACAGTGTATTAGAGAAGGTTACTCTAGAGGCAAAATACCTTTTCTGAGGTGGGTGAACCCAAAGCCAAGTTAACAAACTTGGCTTGGAGAAGATAGGGTAAACTTCAGATATACAAATTACCAATTCCCATCTCAACTGAGTTTTTCATTACAGGGTGAAAATGAGTATGAACTTCTTGGGCATGGAATTTTTTTTATCATTCCAAAGTCTTTATTTTTAGTACCTGAGTAACAGAGATATATTTTCTATTGCTTACTTATGTTATTCTCTCATATTTCTGCATATTATATATAACCAAAGAGGAACTCATATCCTTTCTGTCCAAACTTCTCTTCCTCCTAAATCAGTGATGGGAAAATTTTTAGAGACCAAGTTCCCAGTCTGCAACCCCAAATCTACTTATTTATTGCAAAGTACACTGCAATTAAACCTGGGCACTGAGGTTTTAGTTTGGAAAAACACCAACTCATACATTAACATATTTTGTCTTAAAAGAAAAACACAGTAACAGTGCTTTCAATGATACAAACAGCCTTTTATTGAAAGGTACAATTTTGCATTTGGTGTACTTTTGCACAATTAATGTGATCTTTGCTGTTGTTTGCATGCTGGTAACTTATCATACCTTGGCTCATACTTTGCAAATTTGAGACCAGGACTCAGGTCATCTGGTAGTCTGTTTCATGTATCAGATTTCATATTATTCAGCCCTGAAAACAGCTGCTCACAAGCATAAAATGATCCAAACAGAGTAAAAAATGCAATCCCAAGTGCTTTCATCAACTTAAAATTATTTGGCAGAGAATTCAACACTTTAAGGGTTTCATTTTCAGAACTACCAACTGTGCTGTCATTTGTAACCCCTCCATATTATTCTGTCTTCTCAAATGTTGCATGCTGGTCAAAGAATTTATTTCTCCAGATACTGCTTTCTTGAAATTCCAATAGCTCCATTTTCAGATTTCCAAAATCTAACCAGCATAAACAGAAAAGATCAAGTTCTTCAAATTTGTCTTTATCTGGAGAAGGAAGCAAACACAGGATTATCTCCATGTTATAGACCTGTAAAAAGCTGTTACTAAAATTCTCCTATGTAGCTGCTACAATGCTAGAAAATTCCTTGTAGATTTCCTGATGGCTTGTAGGACTGTCTGAAAATGTAGAATTTTCTAAATGCACTTTTAGATTTGGAAAATATTTCAGCTGTCCACTTTCAAGGTCTGGGTGACTTGGCTGGTGTGCTGACAGAGAGGGCTCTTGTGCCATGCGTTTGACACCATTGTCCTACATTTTCTCTCTTGAATAAGAGAGAAGGAAATGAGTATTAGTGAGATTTGACAGGAGAGGCAATACCATTTTTATAATTAATGTTTGGTGTTACTTTATCTATTGAAAAAGTCAGCCAAATTTAAATTGTTTCCATGTACATGTGATATTTAAAGAAATATTAATTTAAAGGGAAGATATACATGTTGCTGTCTGGGGAAGATATATAATTTATTTTTCCTACTTAAAGGATATATCTATAAATATTATAAATAAGCATTAATATAATAAATATATTTACTAATTTGTCTTGATAATGAAAAAATTATTTGTCTAAAATATAATTTGGAAATGGATCTTAACCCAGTACTTTCTTTTTCAATCATTTTTGAAATGATTTTGCAAAGGTCACTAACTAAATGGATAAAATCTTAGTTAAGAATAATATCTTTCTGTGAAGATATAACATTAACAGAAAATTTTAATTTTAATTCCAAAGTTTAACTTCCTGTCATCCTCATCAGTAAGCATATGTTTGACATAAATTAATACATTTTTTTTCTTTTCTTCCAAGGACTCTTTTTGTCTGTTCCTCACAAAATACAAGTTACCAGTTAATTACCACTTAAGATTTCTTTTTCTCTTTGGTGGGTAGGATAAGTTCCAAAATATAATTGTCTTTTACTAAGAGACCTATTTGATAGTTTAAAATACATTTTAAAAGTTAAAAAGAACAATGTGTAAGATATAATATGGTGAGAGTTAAAGTGGAAGATGGAGGGATGTTTTTATTAGATTAGAAATATATCTTACAACTGAAAATGCAGATTACACTGTGCTGTAATGTTTCTTTCAAGCACACAAGATAAAATTTGCATATCTAAATTGGATCAGACCAAATGGGTTTCCTTGGCCTCTCTCCCTTGAGCAGCAATCAGCCTGAAAAAGCCTGCAGGTAATCTCAATAGTAAGTTGTTAAAGTCCATGCTCAAGAGTGTTCCTCTGTGTGTGTGTCTGTTGTGGGTATATATAATTGTGCATTAATATATTTATATCCAATTTATTTTCATTCCATTTTTAGAGATTGATAAAATTCTTCTCCCTCCTTTTAATAATTATTTGCTTTATATAGTTTTCATTTTAATATGTCTTTAAAAATCTTTCTAGTGTTCACTTTATTATTTTTCTTTCAGTGAAATTTCTCTGGTGCTTGATTTTTCGCTGTGATAAATATCTGAAATTTTGAATTCTACATGACATTATATATTGGTAATCTGTATTCTCTCTTTCATTCACCTTTAAGGAAATATCTGAAATATTTAATGAAGAAGGATAAACTGTATTTTCCTAGGTTTGTTTTTTTTTTTTCTGAAATTATCCTGCATGTTACTGTGTTTTTTTTTTTTTTGGTATCGGTGATTGAACTCGGGACCTTGCACTTGCGAGGCAGGCGCCGGAACCACTGAGCTAAATTCCCGGCCCTTGCATGTTATTTTTTTAAGGTCATCTTCTTATTTGAATTACTGACTTAAAAAAAAATCTCTCCATTCCAAGGTGTATGGATGTTACCAGCTAGTCTCCTTGTAAAAGTGGCTCAGCAGTTAAATGTTACCAGGTTATATGGTGCTCATATCTTCCTATGGAGTTAGTTTCCAGGTTCTTCTCATCTTGAACAAAGAGCTGGATGAAATGAGTGAAAACCAGTAGCAAAGTTTATTTGAAAAAGCAAAGGTAAAGAGCAGGGAAGAAATTGTCTCTGAAGAGCAAGCTTGATCTTAGTAAAAGCAAAAGGAGAAAAAGTACACCCTGTACTATGCAGAGTGGGCTATTGTAAGGAAAACCATGATAGTGAGCTCTTCGTGGCATCTTTGTCCTTTTATGCTGTCCAAATTTTGAGGAAACCCACAAGAACTTTCACATATAGGTCCTGCAGGGCAGTGCTGGGATCCCACACCTTAGGCTGATGTCAGATCTAGGCCATCCTATTGAAAACTTGCTCAAGTTCTCATGAGAAGTCCATGTGCAGGACTTTGGGACCTGCTCTGTGCATGTGTTCTAGGATCTTGTAATTAACAGGTCACACCTACTTTCCCAGCCAGGTTTGCCATGTTCTAATCTCCTGTCTCATAGATACAACTAAAATTTACAAGTAAACCACCAACTACCCATATAAATTTGACTAAACCCTGGAATTACATAAATGTTCCTATTTACAAATTGTATAAAGAAATTAGACAATATTTGACCTTTATTAGGAAAATCTTTTATGAAAATGGAACTTAAATGTCATAGTTTGTAGTTTCAGATATGACCTAAGGGCAAGAATAACCTTGCCCAGGGAATATTTGTTATAAAGTATTTAAAATAGAATCATGTAATTTATATAGAGAGACTAATTTACAGATAGATAACATGTAGATTCATATTGATATGTTGACAATTTATATAACTTCTATAATTTATATATAAGCATATACAAATTTATATATAAACTGTCATTTACCTAGTTCACAGATGTATATTTATATTCACTAAGTTGATTTAAATTATTTAATTTGTATGAGTAATGACTTCCAACTGGGTTCTAGTTTCTTCTGCACAGGTAATTTTCAATTTTTGTGCTTTTTCCAACACACTTCTAAGTGCTACACAAATGATCAACACTGAATATTGATTTTCTGAAGAAATATATAGGCATAAAATGAAATTGAATAGTTTAAGAATCTTGTTAAGTCATCTGTTGCTCGAGTAAATTTTGTTAAATATTTTGGAGAATAAATTGGCATTATGTGATAAAGTGAAGATGTCTGCGCTTGTGACTAAATAATAACATCACATAGGGGTATTAAATGGAGATATGTGAATAGAAGATGTGTACACGTGTTCAGTGCTGCCTTGTTTTTAATAGCAAAATATTGAGCTCAATCTAAATGGCCACTAAAAATGAGTAACAAAATGCATATATATTCAAATGAATAAACTTTATTTGTTACCTATGATAATACTGATACATCTCAAAACTTAATATTGAGAAAAAAACAAAATTATGTTTGTACTCTGGCACCATTTATATAAATCTGACAACCCTGAGTTATGCCATATTATTCAGTTACTCAAATGTGTAGATAAAAATATAAAATATGGATTAAAATTTGTAGTAGTTTGGATTGCAAAAAAAAACTTCAGACAAAGTTTTTAGGGCAATAAGTTTGAAGGTGTAGTAGTTTGGGTTGCACCAAAACATATCTTGAGATAAGGTTTTTAAAGTAGTGAGTTTATTTAGGATGTGATCCCAGAAAGCAGCTATGGGGAAGGGGTGTTGAAACAGGAAAGGGAAGAAACTCAATAAAATATGTTACCAAATTAATCAAAGCTGTGAGAAACTGCATATCCAATCCCACTGGAGAACTCTGGAAAATATGTGGAACACACACTTCTG
This sequence comes from Heterocephalus glaber, assembly GCF_053883595.1. Taxonomy (NCBI): domain Eukaryota; kingdom Metazoa; phylum Chordata; class Mammalia; order Rodentia; family Bathyergidae; genus Heterocephalus; species Heterocephalus glaber. Next base: position 23,607,898 of record NW_028258147.1, read on the forward strand.
AGATGCTACTTGAAGGACCTGGGAGACCATCTTTAATCAGCCACTAGTTAAAGGTTCTTGGAAGGAAGAAGGAGTGATATTTTTTGAGCCCTCTTGGTTGCTTTACATGGAATTTCTGGCTCTAGTGGTCCAAAAAAAACCCCATAGAAGAGTCGCAAGGATTGGCAGTTCTACGTCAGGACCATTTTAAGTTTCTGCAGGATAGAGACCCTGATACCATATATGTTGATGGCTGTGTTTTCTGGTTGGAATTAGAGAGTGGGAAAAGAACAGAATTGAGCCTGCAAAGCATTCAATTTGTATAACTACTTATTTTACTTAATAAAATCATTTACTGTGAATAGGAAAAAATGTTAGTGATTTTTAGTTCCAGCAGTGGGTACATAGATAGCTGTGAAAATATTTAAGATTTTTCTTTTATTTATTTATTTTTTAAATTAAATTATTTTATTGGTACATTGTAGGTATACAACACAATTACATTTCTCATTGGGAATTGTACCTTTATATAATGCATCTTGGTTCTTACTTTTTCCCCATTCCTAGCCCTCCCTTCACCCCCTCTACCCTTCCCTATTTACAAAGACTTTATTTCCATTTTTTCCATTTCTCATCATTTTTTCCTTTCCCTTCTTTCCTTTCACCTGCCCCTCCCACTACCCCTACCCCTTTGAACCTTTTCTTCCTATTTTACATTATCGATTATTCATTCTAATCATTGGTACATTTGAGGTATACAATATAATGACATTCATCATTGGAAATTTGCACCATTGCATAGTCTCTCTTGGTTCTTATTTTTCACCCTTGCCCAGCCCTCCCTTCAACCCCTCCAGTCCTCCCTATTTACAAAGATTTTGTTCCTATTTTTCCATTTTCTTATATTAATCCCATTCCTTTCTATCCTTTCCCCTAGCCCTCCCACTTCCTTCCCTTTTGCCCCTTTTCTTCCTATTTCACATTACCTATTATACATTTAGCCCTTATTTACACTTTCAGTTTCTCACACCAGAGAAACTATTCGGTATTTACACATGTGTGTCCTATTTATTTCACTTTAGAGGATTGCCTCAATGTGCCTCGACTTAGCTATAAATGTCTCTAATTTCTCATTTTTGATGTCTGAGTAGTACTCCATTTTATAAAAACACCACATTTTCTTTATCCAGTCTCCAGTTGATGGGCATTTGGGCTGTTTCCAAGTTTTAGCTATTACAAACTGTGCTGCTATGAACATGGGCACACATATATCACTGTGGTATGATTCTTTTAATTCTTTGGGGAAGATCCCCAGCAGTGGAATAGCGGGGTCAAATGGGACTTCCAGTCCTAGTTCTTTGAGGTATCTCCATACTGATTTCCACAGTGCTTGCACCAGTCTACACTCCCACCAGCAGTGGAGCAGGGTTCCTCTTTCCCCACAGCCCCGCCAGCATTTGTTATTGGTTGATTTCATGATAACAGCCATTCTTTCTGGAGTGAAGTGGAATCTCAGTGTTGTTTTCATTTGCATCTCTCGAATGACCAGTGATGTTGAACATTTTTTCATGTATTTATTTGCTATTTCTACTTCTTTGTCTGAGAAATGTCTATTCATTTCAGATGCCCATTTTCGGATTGGGTCTATAAATTTGGGAGGTGTGATCTTTTTAAGTTCTTTATAGATTCGAGATAGTAGACCTTTGTCTGAGGAAGAGCCGGTGAAGATTTTCTCCCACATTGTGGGTTGTCTCTTCACATTGCTGGTGGTTTCTCTTGCTGTGCAGAAGCTTTTTATAAGAAGATATCCCATTTGTTGATTGTTTGTGCTAGTTCATGGGCAACTGAGGTTTTGTTCATAAAATCTTTTCCTACGCCAATGTCTTCAAGGGTTCTACCTAACCTCTGTTCCAACTGGTTCAGAGTTTCTATTTTAATATTTAGATCTTTAATCCATTTTGATTTTAGTTTAGTGCATGGTGAGAGATACAGGTCTAGTTTTAATCTTTGGCAAGTTGAAGCCCAATTTTTCCAGCACTATTTATTAAAGAGGCTATCATTCCTCCAGTGAGGGTGTTTGGCTCCTTTGTCGAAGATGAGATGGCTGAGTGTGTCTGGCATTGTTTCTGCATCTTCTAATCTGTTCCACTGGTCCTCAGGTCTGTTTCTTTGCAAGTACCATGCTGTTTTTATCACACTAGCTTTCTAGTATAGTTGCAGGTTGCGGATTGTGATACCCCGCTGCCATATCCCTGTTACCTAGAATTGCTTTTGCAAATTCTGGGTCTCTTCTTGCTCCAAATTAATTTTTGGATTTTTTTTCTCGAGGTCTATGAAGTATGCTGCTGGGATCTCAATTGGAATTGCATTAAGTCTATATAACAGTTTTGGAAGTATGGCCATTTTCACTATATTCATCCTTCCTACCCAGGAGCAGGGGATGTTTGTCCATTTTCAGATATCATCTTCAATCTCTCTTTTCAGAGTGCCAGTTTTCAGAGAAGTCTTTGATTTCTTTCATTAGGATGATTCCTAGGTATTTCAGTTTTTTGGATGCTATTGTGAAAGGAATTATTTGCCCTATCTCTCTCTCAGTGAGTCTGTCCTTTGTGTAGAGGAAAGCTATTGATTTTTGTGTGTTGACCTTGTAACCAGCTACTTGACTGAATTTGGTTATTAAGTCTAGAAGACTTTTGGTGGAGTTCTTGGGGTCTTCTATATAGAGTATCATGTCATCTGCAAATAATGACAATTTGATTTCTTCATTACCTATCTTTATTCCTTTTATTTCTTTCTCTTGTCTAATTGCCATGGCTAATGTTTCCAGAACTATATTGAACAAGAGTGGTGATAGTGGGCATCCTTGTCTTGTTCCTGATTTTAGTGTGAAGGATTTCAGTTTTTGACCATTTAGTATGATATTGGCTGTTGGTTTTTCATAGATGGCTTCTATCAGTTTGAGGTAGAGACCATCTATTCCAATTTTTTGTAGGGTTTTTATCATAAATGCATGTTGGATTTTGTCAAATGCTTTTTCTGCATCTATGGAGATAATCATATGGTTTTTGTCCTTGGCTCTATTCATATAGTGTATTACATTAATTGATTTTCATATATTGAACCATCCCTGCATCCCTGGGATGAATGCCACTTGCTCAGGGTGTATGATCTTCTTGATGATCTTCTGCATTCTGTTTGCCATTATCTTATTAAGGATTTTTGCATCTATGTTCATTAGTGAGATTGGCCTATAGTTCTCTTTTTCAGTTGGGTCTTTCTCTGCTTTGGGGATCAAGGTGATGCTTGCTTCCAGGAATGAATTTGGGAGTATTGCTTCCCTTTCAATTTCATTGAAGTGTTTAAACAGTAGTGGCAATAGTTCCTCTCTAAATGTCTTGTAGAATTCAGCAGTGAAGACAGTAGGGCCTGGAATTTTCTTAGTTCATAAGTTTTTAATTCCATTTTCAATTTTATTGGTTGATATTGGGTTGTTCAGAATTTTTAGGTCTTCTTCGTTCAACTTTGGTAATTCATATGTATCTAGGAATCTGTCCATTTCTTCTGTGTTGTCCATCTTATTGGCGTATATGTTCTGGAAGTAGGTATTGATGATCCTCTGAATTTCCTCTGGGTCTGTTGTAATTTCACCCTTTTCATTCCTAATTGCATGGATTTGGGCCTTTCCTTTTTCTGACAAGGTTGGCTAAAGTCTTGTCAATTTTGTTGATTCTTTCGAAGAACCAACTCTTGGCTTCATTGATTTTTTGTATCATTCTCTTAGTCTCCATTGCATTGATTTCTCCTCTGATCTTTATAATTTCCTCCCTTGTATGAGCTTTGGGGTTGTCCTGCTCTTCTTTTTCTAGAAGCTTGAGGTTCAGCATTAGGTTGTTTAATTGGGCTTGTTCTGTTTTCCTAATATGTGTATTCACTGCTATGAATTTCCCTTGTAAGACTGCTTTCGTTGTGTCCCATAGATTCTGATATGTTGTATTGTCATTGTCATTTAATTGAAGGAACTGTCTGATTTCTTCTTTAATTTCTTCTGTGACCCATTGGTTATTCAGAAGTGTGTTGTTCAATTTCCATGTGTTTATGAAATTTTTTGAGTTTCTTTTGCTATGGATCTCCAATTTCATTGCACTATGGTCTGATAATATACAGGGGATAACTTCAATTCCTTTGCACTTAAACATGTTCTATGTGTGAGTATGTGGTCTATTTTTGAGAATGACTCATGTGCAGCTGAGAAGAATGCATATTCTGATTTTGTGGGGGGGAAGACTCTGTAAACATCTGTTAAGTTCATTTCTTCAAGAGTTCAATTGAGTTCTAGTATTTTGTTACTTATTTTTAGTCTTAGTTGATCTATCTATTTGTGACAGTGGGGTGTTGAGGTCCCCCGCTACAATTGTATTAGTGCATATCTGACTTTTCATGTCCGTTAGTATTTGTTTTATATAGTTGGGTGCACTAGTGTTTGGTGCATAGATATTTATGATTGTCATCTCTTCCTCTTGGATCCTTCCCTTTACAAGGATATAGTGTCCTTCTTCATCTCTCTTAATCAGTGTTGGTTTGAAATCTACTTGCTCGGCAAAGAGGATAGCTACTCCTGCTTTTTTTCGGGTTCTTGTCGTATGCAATATTGTTTTCCACCCTTTAACTTTCAGTCTATGAGTTTCCTTTTGAATTAAGTGTGTTTCTTGTATGCAGCATATTGTTGGATTTTGCTTCTTGACCCATTCTGCCAGTCTATTTCTTTTGATTGGTGAATTGAGACCATCAACATTGATGGTTATAACTGAAACATATTGACTTGTCATTGCCATGACTTTTCTTTTTGCTGGGTTCTCCCCCTTTACATTTAATTTCTTGTCATGCCAGATGGGTTCATTCTGCTTTGCTTCCTGGGTTGTGATCCTCAATGTCTGTTCCTAGGATATTGTGTGAAATTCTTTGGAGTGCTGGTTTGGTATTCACGAAGTTCCTAAGGTGCTCTTTGTCATGAAAGTATCTTATTTCTCCATCCATTTTGAAAGATAGTTTTGCAGGGAACATCAATCTGGGTTGGAGGCTGTTTTCTTTTAGGGCTTGGAATATGTCACTCCAAGCTCTTCTTGCCTTGATGGTTTGTGTTGAGAAGTCTGCTGTGATTCTGATGGGCTTTTCTTTGTATGTGATTTGTTTCTTTTCTCTCACTGCTTGTAGAACTTTGTTCTTCTGTTGTGTTTCTGGAATCTTAACAATTATATGCCTATGTGTAGATTTTTTTTGATCAAGGCTATTTGGAGTCCTATATGCCTCACTTATCTGTATGTCAAGCTCTTTTCCCCTGCTTGGGAAGTTTTCTGCCATTATTTCTCTGAAGAGATTTTTTATGTCATCTGCACTCTCTTCTGTTTCTTCATTGAGCCCAATCAGTCTTATGTTATTCTTTTTTGCATCATCTAGCAGCTGCTGGATTGATTTCTCATGTTTCCTTATATGACTGTTGAAGCAATTTTTCTTTTCCTGGTCACTAATTGCAATCTTATCTTCTATATCTGAAATTCTGTCCTCACATTGATTCATTCTGCTGTGTAGACTTTCAGTGGAGTTTTTCATGTCCTGGAAATCTATTTGCATCTGTTTTATAGATTCCATTTGTTTCTTATGTTGGGATTCCATCATGTTCCTCAGCTCCTCTCTAGATTTATTAATCATGTCTTGCACTAGGGGCACAATTTCTCCTGTTATCTGAGAAATTATTTCTGATTCCATTTTTTCCAAATCCCCTTTGGTTGCCAGTTCAGTGAGTCCAGGCTGTTGAGTATCAGAGTGTTCCATCTCATTTCCCTTTGGGGTTGCTGTAGGTGATCTGGAAGTCTGGTTTTGAGACTTATTTATGTGTGTTCTCATTTCAACTGGGGCGGGGGGGCTGTTAGCACCTGCACGGATTACCTCCTCTGAGCTGGGTGAGGTGGGACAGGGCCCGGGAGCACCAGTAGGGATGGTGACCCAAAAGCCCTTTCATGTGGGCTGCGAGCAGCCTGAGGGATGGTGGCTGGGAAACCCCTTCCTCTGGCCCAGGAGCAGTGGGATGGTGGCTCAGAAGCCCCTCCCTCTGGGAGGGGAGCAGTGGGAGGGATGGTGGCCCAGAAGCCCCTTCCTCTGGGCCAGGAGCACTGGGACAGTAGGTGTCCCAAAAGCCCTTTCCTCTGGGCTGGGAGCAGCAGGAGGGATGGTGACCGAGAAGCCCCTTCCTCTGGACCAGGAGCAGTGGGACGATGGCTCAGAAGCCCCTGCCTCTGGGCCAGGAACAGTGGGACTCAGTACCTTGGTCTGGTGGTCTGGTGTCCTCTGCATCTTTGTAGTGTGGAACCAGGTGGCTGCCTGTCTGCAGCGGGGTGATTCAGTGTCTTCCGCGTGACTCAGGACCTTGGTAGGGCATGCACAGACCTGCCTGTCTGCAGTGGGCTGATTTGGTGTGTGTTCCGCATTACTGGGCACCTCGGTAGGGTGTAGGCAGACCTGTCTGTCTGCAGCGAGGTAATATTTCATTTCTTTGATCTCATCATAACATACTTCCAGAGGACAGCAGAACTCTTGGCACAATGCTGAGCCAGGGAAGAAAATAAGGAATTTAGACTTGATAGCCTGGCCAATGGCATCAGTAAATCAGTGCTGGTAGAACCAAGGCAGTGCTACAGATTTCAGCACAGTTGTTAACAACCTCACAGCAGTGAAAACAAGCTAGGCTGATGTGGTCGTGCACCCTGGTCCTGGTCCCTGGAAAACCAGGATCCAGGGATTGTCTTTCAGGATGTTTCTGTAGTGTCTCTAAGATTTTTCTTAATTGAAAAATTCCAAGCAAAGTAGAATAAAATGAAGAATTCATTTATTATTCAGCATATACTGCTAGACTATGCTAAAAATAGAGATATGGGTTATGAACTTTTTGACATTTGTTATCAAATGACTTTGTTTACTACAAAACTTACAGGGAATCTTGGAAATAGTTTGTTAAATAAAGACCTAATTAACTAACTATGGATTTTGGTTGACCAAGCCATCTCTTTACATCACTCTAGGCCAGCTATAAATCAATATTTTTGGATTTATCTACCTTCAATGTAATAGTATCTCATTTCTTTACTGTACTTTGGCATTGACTGGGTGAGAAATTTAACATTCATCTTTAAATTGACCTTAATATTCAAGTACTGACATTAAAAAATGTAAAGACCTGGATAATTACAGGTTTTTCTGTGGAAGTGAATAAACAAGATTCCAGAAAATTTGTGAGGCCAGATATTGGAGAATTTTGATAGATATTTGCATAGATGTCAATAAGTCTGTGAAGATTAATTTTCCTTTTGATTATTACATTGACAAAATCATCTTAAATTCAAATTTGAAGACATTATATTCTCAATTTTTGTATAGAATTGCCCAAACATTTAGCAATATCTTCTTTCCTTTGTTGTTTCTATTATAAGGGTAATGGTGCTGCCATTCCCTCTGAATACTAAGAAATACAATTGGAGGTGAGTGAACCATGGTACTAGCCCATTTCTAAGGATAAGCAGTAAATATCCCAACACAACATGAGACAGCTTAAAAGAACTCCTCAGACAAATGCCTCATTTGGACAAATAAGTTCATGCTGTTTTTCTAGCCATCATGAACTGAATTTTATTGGCCCAACAAGGAGACATTTTCCCATTTGCCGAAAGTGGAGATAATATTTAATGAGTAATAAAGTTTGAGGGGTTTTTGTTGCTGTTTTTATGGCTTGGACCTAAAATGACTCAAAAAGGTCTAGGTACTAAAGGTATAGCCTCCTGTTCAGTGGCAGAGATTTTGGAAAAAAGATTGGTTCATGAGAGCTCTCATGTTCGGTGGTAGAGATTTTGGAAAAAAAGATTGGAACATGAGAGCTCTGACTTCACCAGTGGATTAATCCATTCATGGATTTATAACTGGATGGCATTACTGGGAGATCTTGGAAACTGTAGCAGCTGAGGACTAGTTGGAGGATGTAGGTAAGTGGGAAGGGTATATGTTGTTCCCAGTCCTTTCCTTGTTCTTTGTCTCTCTGCTTCCCAGCCACCCTAAGGTGAGCATCTCTGTACCACCACACCCTCTCTGCCATTTTGCTTTGTGTCACCATAGGCCCATAAACAATGAAACCCATAAACCATGGACTAAAACCTCTGAAATGTGAGCCCAAATAAACTTTTCTTTCCTTAAGTTGTCTTTCTCAGGTGTTTTGTTATATTGGCAAAATTTTGGTAACACTTCATTGTTCAGTTGAAAGGAATAAAAGCTGATAAAATGAAAAAAACAGAATAACCAATATTTAAAGACATGTAAATAAGTGTTCTTCATAGAAAATATTGGTTGAATCAAAAACGAGAAATATTGATTGAAGAAGAAATAAGTTAGATAGTAACTATGTTTCATAGAATGTATTGTTTGAACTAAAAACTAGAAATATTGATTGAAAAAGAAATGTTTGCCATTTTACATAATTCTTACATAATTACAATGTGAATAAATGTACCTTCCATCTTGTGTAATAAAATTTGCTTCATAATACCCATACCATGATTATTTGTGGAGTTTTATAAATGTAATGCATTTTAAGATACTATCCAAAAATAAATTATGGTGAGATGAAATTTCAAGTCTGCAGGGCACATAACATATTTTTGGTTGACAGTCCTAAAAATTTACTAGTTGATTTACTTAGATCCTAGATAACAAGACTATATTGCAAGAGGGAAGGACAAAATATCAACCCTAGACTTACTATTGACTGAATTTTTGCCTTAGGTGGTATGTAGTGTCAGTGTGGTGCAGATTCTGCCTTTGAAACTTGGTGTTTCACATTCAGAGCTCTTCCACTGTATATTGTGGGATCTTTACCTAATTAGTCACAAGAAATTCTGAAACAAAACTGCATGTTTATCTATTAGGTACTCCTTTGCCTCAGGGTCATTTGGTGTGGAAATCATGATCAGGGGATGACATGTTTGTCAACTTCTAAGTGTTTATTTTCTCCCAATTTTTTATAGTTTTGCAGCATGTGATGATTTAAAGCTATCAAAGTATTAGAGGAGAAAGAAATCTCTGTGAAGGAGATGCTTGGAGTTCTTCTTTGTATTTATGTACATGGATTGTAACTGAGAGTATATATTGTAAAGTCTTGAGTCACCTGAATTGGGTTTACAGTCACCTGAATTGGGTTGATCTAGTTTTCAATTGACCTTAGTAACAGGGTATGGTAATACTAGGAGATGCTGTTGTGGAATAGTAGTCCAATTTTTCCTTCGAAGTCCTCCACCAACACAGTAATTCCCCTTTTAGCTTGTTGATTCATAGGCATGAGGAGCCTAAAATGACCAGTGAGAAGTCTCATTTTCCAGTTAATGGAATCATTGCTGTGGTTCTTGTTAGAAGCCTACTCCTCTGGAACTAAGACTTCTAGGCCAGAAGAGCATAAGGTTGTGAGAACAGGAAGAACAATTTGGCTAATGCATCAGTAAGGGAAATGGTGGGTGGTACTATTCCCATTACCATCCCTTGATTCCTTAATCCATGAATCTTGGCTATAGGAGAAACAGTACCATATACTGGATGTGACTCAGGTCATATAAGACTTCTGGAGAATTTTGCCCCAGCCTTGCAAGGTATTGGCACCTTGCTGGTACTGTAATTGCATCTTTAAAAGACCATTTCACTTTTCTACTGACCCAACTGCTAACTGCTTCTGGATGGTGGGAAACATGGTAAGACCAGTGAATTACATAATCATGAGCCCACTGCTACACTTCTTTGGCCATGAAGTGTATTCCTTAGTCAGAAGCAATGGTGTATAGAATACCATGAGTGGGGATAAGTCATTCTATAAGTTTGTGTGTGGTATTTTTGGTAGAAGCATTACATGCAGGGAAGGCAAGTCCAAACCAGAAACAACTATCTATCCCAACAAGGAGAAACCACAGCCCTTCCCATGATGGAAATTGTCCCATATAACTAACCTTCCACCAGGTCACACCTGATCACCTGAGAGAAGGGGGCCATATCTGAGACTCAGTATCTCCTGACCAAACCCTGTTTTTAGGTCAATTGGTATCTGCTGTTGGCAGGCACAGCATACAATTTTGGTTATAGTCAGGTCAGCCTTTGTGAGTGAAAGTACATTTTGCTGAGCCTGTGCATAACCTCTATTCCTGCCACTATGTCCAATTTCCTTATGAGCCTATTGGGCAATGACAGGGGTGGCTGAAGGAAAAGATTGACTACTATCCACAGAACAATGAGTCATCTTTTTCACTTGATTATTAAAATCTGCTGAGGCTGACTTTGGTGAACATTCATATGGAACAGAAAAATCTTCACATCCTTCACCCATATAAATTTATCCATATACCTCTTTGCTAAATGTCTTTTTCATCAAGTATTTTGCCATCCATTCAGACCACTGCTCATCAATAAGAATATGGCTACACATCTGGCCATTTTTTCTTCCAAGCAAAATGTATGACTAGGTGCACTACCAGAGATTCTGCTCACTCTGAATATATCCCTTCACCTCTGTCCTTCAGGGGTGTCATAGAAAGGCAATGCTGCAGTTCTCTACTTTTGAGTCCTTCCTGTATAATATGCAGGACCATCTGTCAACCATGGCCTCATTTTCTTTCCCTTTGTCTACTGATCATTGGGTATGCCCCATGAGGCCATAGGTGCATGAAAAGGAACAGAAGGCGGAATAGCAGAAGTAGGAACCATAAACATTTGAACGACTTTTTCATGTAACTTATTTGTACCTTCAGGGCTTAAGTCACATGTATATCACTTCCATTTGGTGAAGGACTAACTGTTGCAGTGCACACCTATGACTTCATGGGTCAGCTAACACCCACTTCATAATGAGCACCTCTGGCACAGGGTAAACTGATGTCCCACTATAAAGCATTCAGTTTCCACTAAGGCTCAGTAGCAAGCCAGGAGATGTCTCTCAAAGTGAGGGTAGTTGTCTACAGATGATGACAGAGACTTGATCCAAAATCATAAGGGACCCCACTGAGATTAGCTTTGGTGACCTGACAGAGGCTCCAAATAGCATCCACATTTTCTCAAGTACCATTAGATCTGCAGAATTACATGGTTCACACAACAGAGCAGTATGCACAGTATCTTGGACCTGTTGCAGAGCCTTCTCTTTTTCTGGACCCATTAAAAACTAGTAGCTTTGTCAGTCATTCGATAAATAATTCAAAATAACACAGCCGAGTGAAGAATGTATTGCCTCTAAAATCCATATAGGTCCACTAGGCATTGTGCCTCTTTTTTGTTGTTGTTGAAGAAGGGGCCAGATGCAACAATTTATGCTTCAGCATAAAATATATATCATTGCATGCCTCCTACCACTATACTATTAAAATGTTCACTAAGGTAGGGGAACCTTGAATTTTAGTTGGATTTATGTGCCATCCTCTGACATGCAAATGCTTTACCTACAAGTCCAGAGTAGCCGCAACTCTTGGTTACTGGGTCCAATAAGCATAATGCCATCAATACAATGGAACAGTGTGCTATCTTATGGAAGAAAAATATGATCAAGATCTCTGTGACACAGAGCTAGAGAGCTGATATGCCCCTGAGGTAGGACACTAAATATCTAATGTTAGCCTTGCCATCTGAAATCAAATTCCTTCTGGTGGGCCTTAAGGATAGGTATGTGGAAAAAGTCATTTGCCAAATTGACAGCTGAGTATCAGGTACCAGGAGATCTGTTAATCTGTTCAAGCAATGATACCCCATCCAGTATGGCAGCTGCAATTGGAGTCAATGCTGATTAAGTTTACACTAACCCACTATCATTCTCCAAGATCTATCCATCTTCTTCACTGGCTAAATAAGGCAGTTAAATGAGGATGTGGTGGGAACCACCACCCCTGCATCTTTCAAGTCCTTGTTTGTGGCACCAATCTCTGTAATCCTTTCAGGGATGTGATATTGTTTTTTATTTACTACTTTCTTAGGTGGACGCAACTCTAATTGCTTCCACTTGACTTTTCCCACCATAATAGTCCTCACACTACAGATTAGGGAACCAATATGGGGATTCTGCAAAATACTAAGTATATCTATCCTAATTAGGCACTCTGAAACTGGAGAAATGACCACAGGATTCAGGGACATAATGGACCCACTGTGAGTCAGACCTTGGATAAAATTTCATTGACTGCCTGACTGCCATAGGCCCTTAATCTTAATGGAGGGCCCACAATGGTGTTTCGTATCTCCCAAACTAAACACTAGTTCAGAACCAGTGTCCAATATGTCCTAAAATGCTTGATCATTTCCTTTTCCTTAATGTACCAGTGCCCTGGAAAAAGCTCTTAGATTCCCTTGGAGAAGCATGGGATAACATTTGAAAATATAAATTTTGGTAGTGAACCAGAGTCCTTCCACTAGGAAATCCAGAATCCCCTTCATTCAAGAAGTTCTATACACTGTTTGAAGTCTGGGAATTGGTTGAGAGGCTATGTTTTTCCATCTGTATCATTTGGTAGATATTTGTTCATTTCTTCTAAAAGTTTTTGCTTATATAAGTTCAGTAAAAATTTAGTAACTAATTAGCCAATGCCATATGCCTATATGTGCCAGAGCATTCTAGTCATTGCTTTGTTTCTGCTGTCTGCTACAGTAAGTAGGCATAACTTGCTTTGGTGGTTGAGCACTGACACTTAGCACCTGCCTCTCTAGGACCCAATTAAATCCTCCACCTTTAATTTTCCCAGTTGTCACAGTAAGATCTGGCATACAGAGTACAGAAATGACAGTGCTCTTCAAGGATTCTGGTGTGCCCCTCACAAAACTGTTTCTTAAGGTATTGGTAAGGGGTACATTTTCTGAACTCTCCCAGTATGAAGGATTAAATTTTACCTGGGAAATCTACTCCACCATTCTCATTTCCCCAAGTGTTTGAATGTTTTCATTAATAGTAAACCAAGGAAAATCAACATCTCCAGCTGATTCACAATGGGTCTTTTGATCCATATTTTAGCCAACCAACCCAATAAGCTGTTAGCACCTTTTAAAAAATTTCCATAAACTGCAACAATAAATTCAGAATCTCTACTTAATGGGCCCGTATCAAGAAGCTCAATCTGACTCAGATTTATTTTTCTTCTACCATTATCCCATACCTTTCTTAAAATCCTTTCTAAGGGTGTGTCCTAAGGAGCATCAGCATTGTCTTGCCTCAGGTAACTGCCTCAGGGATGGTCATCACAATTTCTATAGGCAACACAGGATTTACTTCCTCAGATATAGGAGAGACTAATACCACAGGAAGCCTTTGTCACTGAGGGTAGGGGAATCTCTTTCTCTGGCAAAATAATTTCATTTGAATTTAGGAATTTAATGTCTCCAGCATCCTCATGTTCTTCTCAAGTCTCCATCCCAATTTTACAGGATCCCATTCTTTTCTTATCAGGGTCTTCACTTTCAATTCATATATGTTCCCAGGTGTTAAAATTTTGCTGAAATTCAATCAATAAAATTATGAGATTTTTCAGGAACTTCAGCCCTAGGGTTGAATATGTCTCTTCAGGACATATTTAGAAACCTTTACATTGTTTAACATTTCTACAACTGGAAGTTTTAATCTTTGAGCTCTTTATTTTTATTACCTTGTTTGCACACTTAAAAGCCATTAATGTATTTGGAGCTCATGATTCACTTCTAGTTGTTTGTGCAGAGATGCTAAAAGCAACCAGCCAGCATCATATATTTCCCATTCTTCCAAAAATATTCAGAAGTATTATACATGGTCACTAGATTTCTTGCATTTTACAACTGATCAGCGGATCTTATGGCCCAAGTGATAGAACAGCCTGGACCTAATGCAGAGCCTTTTCTTGCTCTGGTCACCAAACTAGGAGCTTTCCCACCCACTTGTTAAATGGCTCAGAGTAACACATAGTGTTAGCTAACTTTTCAATATGGAATGAATTCTACTACACTTTTTCAATTTGAGATACTTTTGTTTGTATTATTTTTTAATTGTGATTAAATTTTCTGCTCCAGTTATCCATGTTTCCCTACAGGAATACTTATTGTTCTTATACTGTCTTCTTCCATCTAGCTACCATCTCTTAGTGACATTTCAGTTAGGCATATGTTGTGGTGGTCTCTGTATCACTAGTTTTTTGTTTTGCTTTGTGTATTTTAAATTCTATTTACTGTCAATAGAATATTTAATTTTGTTACTACTAGTTTAAGTTTACATGTTTTGCTTTTTAAATAGCTTTTTTAATCATAGAAATAGTACTTTCCTATTTTGATAAAAAATTCAATATCATCAGAGGATGGAAAATGAAATGATCTTTTATATTTTATATATGTAGGAAAAATTTCTGAAGGATTTGATAGATTGGAGAATATATTTTCTTTTTAGATTTGGTCAATATTGTCAACCTGCAAGCAACCAGGTCCAGATGCAGATTGTGAGAGTTCAGTCATCTTAACAGTGTCACAGCACATGGGACTGCTCCTGAGACTGGAGGGGGACTGGGACATCTGGTAGGAGAGATGGAATAGGTGAGATAATTGTGCCATCTGGGAATGGTGCATCTTCACCAGAAGGATTCTGGACAGACATACATGGAGGTACTTTTTTAGATGTCATTAGACTTTATAATTTTGGCTAATACCACAGGTTTAAAAATTGGCCTTTCAATGCTATTGCATATTATACTTTTAAATTATAAATACACTTGAACATTTTCATTTCTCCTGGCCAACCCATATTATTTTTAGTAAATTGTCTATGCATATATTTAATCCATTTTCTTTTAGTGTTAAATGTTTTTTTTATAAGAATTTTGTATGTGAAAGATTGAGAGCAGTATAAGAATAGTATATGTATTTTGTCCTGTAATCTTGTGAGAATATTTGATATATTTTATGAAGAAAGCATAATTGATTTGTAGTATAATTCATGTGTTTTATCACTTATGAAAATATTTATTTATTTTTTATTTTAATTCATTTCATCAAAAATATTATAGTTTTTTAACATTTTATAATAATCACAAAGTGTGTTTTTAACTCTACTTTTCAACCATCTTTGTGTTATGAATATGATTATAAATAATGTGATATTCTACTTTTGTATCAAATAACTCAATTTACCAATGTTTTATTCAAAATTTTTTCTCAATATGTAATAGTGAAATTACCCAGTAGTTTTAATTTTTGGTCCTATCTTATTTATTATCATTACTATATCTTAATCTTTTGCTCAGTTCAATGAGGCAAGGAAAAACCTACACAACTCCAAATCACATATTAATAACTTTGTCAATTCTATTCAATTTTAAATAAGTCTACAGAAGTTGAAAAATACAAATTGTCTCAGGACCTCACCTGAGGTATAAAATTTAAAAAATTAAACAACGTAATTCTTAGACAACCAAATAAATCTTTTTCTTTAAAAATGATAGAATTTGGATGCTTGGGAGGTAATAGGAAATAATAGCATCATCTCACTGGGGACCTTGTTTGAAGTCAGGCTTAGTGAGATTATGGCAAACATATTCAACAAACAACAACATGTCTCTTTCTTATTTCCTCCATGTCTAAAGTTCAGCCTCACATCAGGAGTTTTTTTTTTCTTTGTTAATATGATTTATCTGTATTGTTTTATTGAAAATTATATATATTTCTTTGAGTCAAGTGGGATCATTATAGGATGTGTGGGGATGTTGTGATTTATACAGATATATATTGGTTTACTTAAAGATAATTTTTAAATGGCAGAAAGAAAGAAAAATAGGATACTCAATTAATGTATATATATATGAGCTTTATGGTATTTTTAAAATTTTATAACAGATAGCATCGTAATTATGTCTTATTGTACTTTTTCTTTTCATTAATGTACAACTAAATCAATCATATTTCACCATATATTAAAAAATCTCCATTTTATTGGCACTTGATTACTTCTGCCAGTGGCCATCACACTCTCATATGAAACCTCAATAGCCTGTCATTGATATCACCAATTCTAGGCAAATAATTTACTGTTTCAACACCATAATATTCTCAGTAAATTTCCATGGATTTCCAATTATATTCTCTTCAGAGGGTTTGACTATTTTGAAGTTTTCAAATAAAAGTGTTACTAAGGCAACTAAACTCAATATCCAACAAAAATTAAAACCTACTACAATAGGATAGCATTTCAATGAAACTTCTTTTTTAAAAAAAAATTCTTTGAATTCATATTTATTAAATAAGTACACCTTTGAACCTGATCTAACAAATAGAGGCAGTAATGAGATTTAGTAAGAGAGAAAAAAGTTGTTAAGTTTAAATGTTTGTCAAACAAAAACGAAAAAAACTTTACTTGAAAGCTACTCCTAAGAGAAAATGAGTTTTATATTTCCATGTCTCTAGATCTCTATGATATATGAGTTACTATTTCAAATATCCCAAAGAATAACACCTTGAACCTAATTAAAGCCATTTACTGAGGAAATTAATTTGGAGACCTCTGTGAATGTTTGGGGATGTAAATAACACACATTATTAGACATACAGTCTCTATTAGAAGTTGAAGAAAATTAAAGAATTTTGTTCTTGGGCAAAATACTTCAAATCCTTTGAATTTGGGCTTTCATTTATTTAACTCACCTTTTTACTGCTATTTCAATAATTTCTAGGTAATTTTTGTTTCATTGATTTGCTAACTGGGCTGGCGTCTTAATTAACCAAGTGCAGATATTAAAAGCAGCTGTATAGTCAAATCACTTTGTATTTCAAAATTGTGCTCAGAATTCACATTTCTGAAGAAAAAACTCACTTTCCAAAAGGTACTAGATTTTTGACAATTTACTAGTCTCAAATTGAGGAAAGGAGAATAATTTCTTAGAACTTTAATATATTTCTCACATCTCAATCATATAAAAATAAAAATTTATTAACATGCAAGATTGAAATTACAGATACAGAATGAAAACTGACAGTGGTCGAGCCTATCAGTGAGGTCATAGACACAAATATAGACTCTACATGTTTGGCTCTTTTAAAGATTTTATTTACCTGATTATTCCAGAGACATTTTGGAGGATTAATTTATGTGTAACATCAAGGTTAGAGAATTTGAACAAGTTTTATATGGGCCTAAATTTGTGAAACTCTTGTTACATGGAATTGTAGGAACTTAGAGGGTCTGTGTGTCACACTGACAATGACAAGTCTTCTGGAGCCATATAGAGTTATGAAAGTAAGAGTTTAATTTCAGGGCACTATGCACTCATAACCTCTTTCTTACAAAATGAACTGTGATTAATGCTTCCACTCAAGCTGCTGCAATAATCATTAACTCCTCGAGAATATTAACTAAAATACAGACAATTGAATTGAATTTTTAGTGCAGATTTTACTGCTTTTATGATTAGTCTTCCAACTATAAAAAATTATAATCATCTTCCTGTTGTTGCTATTACTGAGTAGATTCTCTTCCGTACAAATAGATTTGTAGGATTTAATTAACATGTTCATGTTATCTCAATAAAAACAAGCATGAAAATTCTACTAATATGCCTTTTTATAAATATTATTAGAATAATTACATTGGGCATGTAAAAGATTTTTAAAATTTCAGGGTGAATTGAGCAAGAAGAATAGTCCACAACTTTTCTGGTAATCATAACTATTAAATTACTTTTCCAGAATTATGTACAAATATATATTTGATAAAATATCCAGGTAATGTAAATATCTTAATGGAAACTAAAAAATCAAATGAACCAATTAGAAGAAAAAAATTCTCCATACTAGTACATTTCAAAAACAACATTTTGTTATAATCTTTGGGTTACTACAGTTTTTAGGGAATTAAGATTACAAAAATGTTAATTAAATGCAAAGTAATCACCATGCAGGAAGACTCAAAATAACTTGAATGTTCTGTGATTATCATTGTTGAAACATAGATTTGGTGTTTTGCAAAGAAATCATTTGTTCTGCCTTAGTGAAGCTAATTACTCTCAGCATGCAATCACTGTTTCAAATTGCAAAAGGCACATCAGCCTTTGCTGTATGTTGTTGGAATTAAAACCCAATCAAATGAGATAATGAACTGCATCCAAAGAATATGATCTCACTTTTGCAATGCAATAATAGTAAAAACCATTTAAAGAAATGCTGCAAAAATAATAATTTACAGAGGAAAAACCTGCTGTAAAACAAATGTTTACTGAAAGTACTTACTGCTTAGAAGTAAGCATTAGGTTTATTTATCATGTGGTAAACATTCTTCTTTTTAATGACTCAATAATATGGTGACTAATGGTCCAATATGAAGCACATAAGTTTTTGTTTAAATTCATGGAAGACTAAGGAAATAACCCATATTATGTCAGGGATAAACATATATACTTATAGGAATTTATGACAAATTTTAAGAAAATAGTTACTAAATGTGGATTAGCATTAGTATTCCTCTGTATTTGTACACTCTAAAAGAATAAAATGTGTCAGTGTTCTTATTCTTTAAAAAATGGCATCTATGCTCATGTCTACCACATATTGTATTTTTCTGTGAAACTATCTTTTCTAAGGAGAAACAATTTATTGGTAGCCCCCATTACTGCATAATAAGCTAGTAAAATATAATCAAGTACAGATCTGTTTAATTTTCCTAAACAGAAATCTCTTGTAATTTGAATCCATTGAATTGTCATCTTTTGCTGTTTCTTTGTTGATTTTGTTTTTTTCCACTTTAGCTCTTTTCAGGAGTGCTTCCTGTTGTCCCCACTAACACCACCTTTCAAATCACACAGGATGAAGTTAGGATGGATAATAGGTTTTGTCCCTTATTTTTTATGGGAGAGTGCAGAGCAAGTTTCCTTTTCAGTTGCCAAGAATGTGCAGTCATCTCAGCAGCCCCAAAAGTGGAAACAGTAGGGTTCAAACATCAGCAATGACAACACAGAGAGCATGAAGTTTCTGCTCATTACACACTGAGAGGGCTGCCTGTTGCAATTTCTGCTGCAACTTATCAGTTGAGGATAATGACCACTATTAGTTACTTACATGCCAATGCCACACCTGAGATATCAATATATCAATGAGTTCTTCTCTTGGTTCTGCTGTCTTTCTTCATATTCCATCATGATGCACTTTATCTTTGTTTATATAACACAGATCATATTGTCCATGCATCCAGTACTATGCAGCATTGTCTACATGTATGATTCTAAGCTCATTGCCCTGTACATATGAAGGCCCAGTGAGAGACACATCTTGTAGAAATCACTATGTATCTAGAATCTGACACATTGCCTGGCACCATAGCCAATCAATAAATTTTTCCTATTGGTTGAATGACTGGATTTTCACTGAGGGTTTGATGTGTGTATTGTAGTGGAGATCATTAAAGAACTGTGATTAAATAACTGAGTATTATATACTGTTCCACAACCACTGAGCCATCACTCAAGAAAGGGAAAAGTTCAGATCTAGATTGTGGACCTGCATAATTGTATGGTGTTGCTATTCAGTCAGCTTTGTGTTCCTAATTTTAATTTAGAAAAAAAAATTGACAACTTCAGAATATTTAAGCAGCTGCACGATGTGTTTTCTGTCATTTTCCCCTTAGAGACATGTTTTGTAAAGGCATTTTGTCCACAATCTTGGCTTTCTTACATTAAATATGGTCAGCAATGTGGTCAGTGAAATACATAATGAATTAAATGGACCTATGTGCTAATATAGTTTGGAAGAACTGCTTTTATTCACATTCTATCTTTCCTACTAATAGTCATCTCTTTTCAATTGAGTCACATAAAATGTGACAGTGATATGTTTTCCAGCCAATCAGAGAGCTCTCAAACAAGAAAGAAAGAATTGAAAAATACTTTTGTTGTTTCTTTTTGTCTACTGGAATCTACTGCAACATCTTCTGTGCCAACAATTAGCAAATGAAAGAAAAATATTTTCTTTGTAAGTAGAAAAATGATACAATTGTCATATACTGAGACAGGTTACCATCTATATTTCAAGAGAAAACTTTTGGAAGTAGCAGAACTGCCAGTAGCAATTAATTAGAAAGCTTTCATACTGTTTCCAGTAACAGACATGTACCAGCAGTGTGAGAAAATTGTTACTGACGGCTGCTGTCACCACAGGGTAGTAAAATTGATTGAGCTAATTTGACATTTGCTTTTTTATCTCAAATTGTCATATCTTTATCTTACACGGTGCTTGATTTTCATTGCCAAATGGTGAATTCAGCATAAATAAAGTGCTATTGAATTATGATGTGTGGTGTGTGAGATCTAAGCATATTTTAGTCCACAAGAATGACTACTGCTTACACTTGTGAATGACAAGATGTTTGAACAGCTGATTTCTTTTCACCACCTACTATGCCAAAGTATACAGGAAGGCCTCTCTCTCAGAAGCCAAAGAAAGAGCTGTCAACTAAAAATATTGGCAAGGCTTCCAAAATTATATGACAGTTATTTTAGTGTAAGAGTAACTTTAGTGTAAGAATTAAATTTTGAATTAAGTTTTGAATTTGAATGAATTAAATTTTGTCACAAAGACAAGTATCACCTTTTCAGTTCATTTGAAAGTAAGGGAATAATCGTCTATGCCAAGATTTCCTTTTTATTTATTTATTTTTAGACGAGTAGTGTCCTTGAATTCATCCTGCAACTTAGATCCTGAAATATTTGGACGTAGTTATTACTCTCGTCTCAATTAAGTAAATTAAAAAAATTTTTTTTACCAATTTTAAGGTATGTGAACTATTTATTTAAACTACTGTCCTATTTTTACAAGTATTTCCTTCTACATATTATGAGCTACTTGTAGTATTCTAACCAAATTCAAATTAGACAAATATTTGCATTTTTTGTATTCTTTTAGTAAAGACATTCTCTACAGAATCACGGAGTCTCAAAAGGCTGTCCCTAATTTTAGTAGTAATAAGTAGAGGGAAATAGTAGCATTTTACTACTTCCCAGCTCATCAATTACATGATTAAGTTGTTAAAACTATATTAATTTTCTTGTCTGCCACATAATATCTTTCTCACTTATTTCTTCTGAGTGTAAAAGATTTAGTTGACATTTTGCATCTAAAAGTAGTGAACTTCAACCAATTAAATGCTTAAATTTTATTTTTAACTTCTACAATTGATTAGAAAAATAGAAATGAAAAAGAAAAATAGAAAAGGAACAATTGACTCCAAATTAAGTATTAATGCTTTGAACTAAAATCTCCCTAAAACATTAACAGCAGACATATATATATATATATATATATATATATATATTCATAAGGATGAACACAATAGGGAAGAAGGTAATACAAAATAAGTGTCAAAAATTTATTAAAAAATTAAAAATTCAACCAGGATAAATGTATTTTAAATAACTCAGCAGAGTGGGAGAATCTAAGATCCTAACCAGAGCAAAGAATAAAGCGACATTATTTACCAGGAAAGCCTAGAAATCAGTGGCATTTCACATTTTGAAATTGAGGCAAGCAAGGCGGTCATGTCACTCACCCAGAGTGCCTCTCACGTTGTGGGTCCTAGAAATGATATCTGAGAATCATGAAGTGAAATCTGATGACCTTTTATAAAAACTTAAACTTGAAAATACAGTATTAAAATGGTAATTCAACATAGAAAATCACTATCTGTTCAACTCTTTTGTTCTCCCCCCATAGTGCAATCACTCTGTCTTATATTCATTGTGAATTGTGTTTTCTTATTTGATCAAAGTTGAACCCTGTGTCTAGTTCTACCATTGTTGATGTCTACCTGCCAGTTCTTTTGAGAATTAACTCCAAGTTTTGCATCTCAGTGATGATTAATCCCTCTGCCCACCAGCAGGCCCAACAATTTGACCTGAATTCCTTTTAGAGTTATGAGATGAAGTAAATTAGACCCTCCCAAAAAATCCCACAATCTTTTCAAAGGGACACAGTTACCAGAATATAGCCATATATGAGAGTTAATGCTATGTATTTATCAAATTTATTCTATGTTCTTTTCCAACTGCCCTTGTAATTAGGTTGTGGCTATACAATATTACGTTTCTCCAAATGTATGAGAGAACATGAACATCTCCTATAACATTCTTGCTCCTTCCTTTTTTTCACTGGTAGCCATACAGGCCACATGTTGCTAAAAGTTGCTTTCATCCATGAAGAACAGAACAATCAAATCAGTAAACTTGAACATCAGTCTATAGAAATGATTCAATCTACAGAACTGAGGGTGAAAAAGATTTTTAAAAAGATGAAATAAGCAGAGTCTCAGTGACCAGTAAGGCAATGGCAAGCATTCAACTAAGTCAGAGGATTCCCATAAATTAGAGAAAAAGGAATAGAGACAAATATCTGTGTAAAGTGAAACAGTGATCAAAATTTTCATAAATTTGATAAGAAATATTAAACACTCAGAAACCTAAAAAAATCTGTAGTAGAAAAAGAAAGCCACATAAAATATAATAGGAAAACATTTAGATGAAATGAAATAAAAATGACTCATCAAGTAAAAGGGAACCACACTAATATTAACAGCTAATTTGTCATCAGAAACAATAGCTGTCAAAAGACAGTGGAATGTCTATTTAACATGTTGAAAGAAAACAAAAGTTTCAACTAACAAATTATTTTCTCAACAAAACCACCCTTCAGAAATTAAAGTGAAATAAAGACATTTGTCAGAAAAAGATGGAAAGTATTAACTGTAAGCAGATTTAACTCAAATAAATTACTAATGAAAGTCCATACTGATGAAAGTGAAACCAGACAATAAATGTAAATCCACAAGAAGAAATGAAAACTGTCAGAAACGCTAAATATATTGAGGAAATATAAAAGATGCTATAAATGTAATTTATATTTTCTTCTAATTTCTCTAAAAGATACAAGATTTTATTTAGCAGTATTCATATCACTGTCGAGTTTACAATATATATCAGATAGTAGATGGAAGGAAAAAATATAATGAAAAAAGTTTTATTGAAATTACATAAATAATAGAAGCGAGCCCACGAGGAGAGCAAAGAGAGTTCCCCCCCAAAAAAGAAGAAGTAACAGGTGCCACCTCTTCCTTGAGCCTGGACTCACTGTGGAGGAAGGGCAGCTTTAATCTGCAATGGAACCCTGACCGCTGGTGACCCCAGAGACCTCCATGGAGAAATGCACCAGTGGAGTGGAACGGTGGGCACAGTGGACTGCAGTAGCTGGTGAGTTCTTGGGGTTTGGATGTTCCCCAGGTGAGAATGATCAGTCAGTAGCCATCTTGGAAAGGAGCCAACTGAGCTCAGCACTCAGAACAGCTTCCAGTGCCCCAGTGTTGGAGTTCAAACCTACAGGAGGTCAGGGAGCTCAATTTGAGCCAGCGTGGACTATTGGAGGCTCCACAGGTCAAGTTCCAGCTTCACAGCCAGAAAACAGCCTGAACTTCAGTGGAACTAAAGGTGCAGACTTGCTGGGATTATCCATTACCTTATCATAAAGCTACAGCTGGCTTGCTGAGATTAATCGTCTTGGATCTGTACACTGCCCATGTTGTCTACCAGTGACAGGAGAGGCACACCTTGAAGTGGACTTTTTTTTTTCCTTCTTTTTTCTTTTTTTTAATTCCTCTTTTCTTGTTTCTCTTATTGTTTTTTCTTGATTGTTTTTATTTTTATATGGCTGCACACAGATTTTCTAATTTTGTTGTTGTTTTATTCTGTTCTTGAGTTTATTTCTTCTTTCTCTCTTTTGCTCCTATCTTCTTCACCAGTTTCCCAAGTTTGCACGATCTTCCTTTGTCCTCTAGTTTGCTTCTGATCTTTTCCTCTTGTATTTCTCTACCCGCCTCAACTCATTGTAAATTCTCTCCCCTGAGGGTAAATTCGCTATATTGAGAACTTATTACTGCAAACATTTTTCTGGTTTATTTTAAATTTTGTTGTATAACCACAAATCTAGTTCATACAGTTAAAGGTGGCAAATAGTCATTTTCTAGGGTGTATTTGATGCTATTGTTATTGCTGATTGTACTACATTAGCCAAGGTGACATAATTGTTCTAATCAGTTTTTCTTCCTAGTATATCAAGACTGACATTGCCTAAGGGTCATAAAAAAATACTATAGTCCAATCCCAAAGAACCAGGGGCTAGGCCAAGTAGCAGCAACTTTTCATCCCCAATAAATGGAAGAGGTAGGTTCTTGCAACAGATTTAAAACCCAAAAGCCAGCTATATTGGGAAGACACCTGTGAGAAATAGTCATTTCCTAAGGATTCTAAATGTTAGCAATGAAAAGCTGAGATAGATACTGTAGTCTCCAGAGTAATTTTAAGAAATTAACTCAAAATCACTTTACAAGATCTAGAGTGGTTAAAATGATATGCTAAAATACCAACAAAGGCATAAAGAGGGACCAAAAGAACAAAAGATATATGACATATACATACACGTTCATAGCACAACTTATAATAGCCAAAAAGTAAAAAAATCCAAATTCCCATCAACTGATTGATGGGTAAAGAAAATATGATATATCCATACAATAAAATATTTAACCATAAGAAACAATCAAGTACTGACTTTAATACCTATGAATGAACTTGGAACAATTATAATTACTTAAAGAAGCTGTTCACAAAAGATATTGTTAGATTGTAAATCCATACAGAGAGAAAATAAATTAGACATTGTCAGAGACTAAGAGATGGGAAGATGGGTGTGACTGCTAATGGATTTGGGATTTCTTATTGACTTAAAGAAAATATTGTAAAATTATCAGATAGTGATGTTGTACAACTTGATGAGTAAACAAGTAGACTGTTTATATTTAAGTTGTGACTTCTTGTTGTTTTATGTCTGTTTATTTGGTGCTGTGGATCAAACCTAAAGCCTTGCACATTTAGACAAATGCTTTACCACTCCCTAAGCCTGGTGAGTAACTCTTATGATATGTGAATTATATCTCAATAAAGCTGCACTTAAAAAAGATGTAAGACAGCGAATAAATAACAAGATAACAGATGTAAATCTACCTGTAATTACATAGAATGTGAATTCACTACAAACTGTAACACAAAAGCATACATTGCTGAAATTGATTTTAAAAAACAAACAACTATATCCTATCTATGAGAGATATAATTTAGGTCCAAATATACAAATAGGTTGAAACTTAAAAGATGAAAATTTGTATCTATATCCCCATGCAGATGGTAAACAAAAGACAATGGGAGCAGCTATGTAATCAGAAGAAATAGATTTCATAACAAGAAAATATTTATAGAGAAAGGGACTTTCCTAATAATAAAAGGAGCAGCACATCAGGAATGTACAGCAACATATTACTACAATGACACAAAAACCAAGAGAACCAAAGAAGAAACAGATAAAGCAAAAGTGATATCTGGGGCTTTCAATAATATGCTCTCAGTAATTGGCAAACAGCCAGACAGAAGGTCAGCCAGAATATAGCATAGTTGGACAAAATTAGCCACAAAGTTGACCTTTACAGATCAATCCACCAAATATCTGAAGAATATATTTTCCTTTTACTTTCACCAAACATATTCCAGTGTAGGTCTTATTTTAAATAATACATTTAAAAATAACTCCTAAGGGATATGAATATTATACAGTATACACATGTATTAAAACATCATGTGGTACCCCATAAATATATGCAATTTATAGATATCAGCTAAAAAATAAAAGCATTGAATCATTAAAATATTGAATAATCATAAGGGACATAAAATATATTTTAACTAAATGAAATGACAATACATCATATTAAAATTTATATAATGAATATAACCAATATTGAGGAAAATTTATAGCTTCAAAGCCTATATGAAAAAAACAAAATGGTGTTAAATTATTCCCCAAAGCTTCAACCCTATGAAACTAGAAAAAGAAGATGAGCTAAATCCCCCCAAAAGGACAAGAAATGAAATAAAATCGATTGTAAATCAATGAAATAAAAGAATAAAAATGTTAATAAAAAAATCGAACTTAAAAGTTTGTTCTCTGAAAAGATTAAGAGAAAGACAAGCCTTAATTAAACTAACCATGAAAAGGGGGAATAAACATGAACTTTCAAAATCAAAAATGAAGCCAGGGATTTAGCTCAGTGGTCCTGCCGCCTGCCTCTCAAGAACAAGGACCCGAGTTCAATCCCTGGTACAAAAAAAACACCCCAAAAACACAAACCCACAAAACCATAAATGAAAAAGGAAAAAAATATAGAACTTAATTTTACACTGCAGAAACCTAGAGGGAATCAGAACCAAGGGCAAAGATAATAGAAGCAAGGAAATGATAAATATTAGATCATAAATGAAATAGAGATTGGAAAATTAATAGAAAAAATCACCAAAACTAAGGTTGCTTTTCTGCAAAGATAAACAAAATTGACACACCATTGTTAGACTAGGAAAAATGAGGTGGCTCAAATAAATAAAATCCAAAATGAACAATGAGTCATTACAATAGACGCCTTTAGTAAAGAGGATCATAAGGGACTACTGTAAACTGATACATGTAAACAAATAGAATATTCTAGAAAAAAATGGATAAACTCCTAGATGTACATAACCTTCCAAAACCAACTCAAGAAGCAAAAACCTGAGCAGAGCAATAAAAAGTAAAGAAAATGAAGCACAAATGAGAATTAATATAAATTTTTGAACTCAATAATACAAGAGATACTTCCAAATGATTTTCTGAGGCCAGACATCCTGAGACAAAGATACCATAACAAAATTGTAGTTCAACATATCTGATGAGGATAGAAGCAAAATCTTTAGTAAGATACTCTCAAAGCAAATTCAATGACACATCAAAAGTGATTATACATTATGGAGACAGGCATGGTGATGCACTCCTGTAATCCCATCACTCCGGCACTCTGAAGCGCTGAAGCAGGAGGATCACCTTGAGTTCAAGGCCAGTGTGGGCTACAACGTGAGTTCAAGGCAAGTCTAAACAACATAGTGAGATCCTGCCCTGGAAAAAAAGAAGAAGAAGACGAAGATTATACATCATGACCAAGTGGGATTTATTCTTGGATGGAAGATTGCTTCAATATGCAAATCATTCAATGTGATATATCATACATTAACACACTGAAATACTAAAACCACATGATCATCCTGATAGATGTGCATAAAATATTTGAATGTTTGCCCAATATTCATTCATGATTTAAATTCTCAATAAAATAGATACTGAAGGAACTTACACACATAATAAAGGTCATTTATGAAAAACCCACAGCTAATATTGTAATCAATGGGCAAAAAAACCAAAAAGCTTTTCCTCAAAGATTCAGTACAAAGCAAAGATGCCTACACCCTTCAATTCTACTCAACAGTGTACTACTGGAAAACCTAACTAGAGCAATTAGGCATGAGAAAGAAATAAAGGACACCCAAATTGTAAAGGAAGAGGTAAAAGTATCTCTGTGTGCAGATGACATGATTCTATATGTAGAAAACACTAAAGATTCTACTAAAAATATACTAAAACTAAAATTCAGTAAAGTTGCAGAAAAAAATAGCAATATACAAAAACCAAAGCTGGAGGTGGTGTCGCATGCTTGTAATTCTGGATTCCAAAGGCTGAAACAGGAGAATAATATGTTCAATGCTAGCTTGGGCTAGTGAGTTCAAGGTTGGCCTAAACTACAGAAGACAAAACAAGGTCAAAACAAGAACAACATACACATACAAAAGACCCCAACCAGCAATCCAAACAAATAAAAATCAGTAATGTTTCTTTACATCAACAAGAAACTATACAAAAATGAAACGAATAAAATAATCTCATTTATAGTAGCCTCAAAAACAATAAAATACTTAGTAATGAATTTAACCAAGGAAGGTAATGATCTGTACACTGAGTGTATAAAATATTGATAGAAAAATTGAAAATACACAATTAAGTGGACAGATATCGCATGTTCATGGAATGGATTTAATATTGTTAAAATTTCCATATTACACAGTGTATAGATTCAGCAAATCCTGTCAGTATTCCAATGATATTATTTATGGAAAAAACAATCCTAAAAGCAGTATACAACCACAGAAGTCCCTGTGTAACCAAAGCAATTTTAGAAAAAATAAGTTTGGAGCTATCACCTTCAACTTTCAAATTATATTAAAAAACTATAATCTTCAATGCATTATTGATGATACCAATAAAGCATATATATAAGAAACAGAACAGCGAGCCTAGAAGTAGACTCATAAGTATTTAGCCAATTAGTTTTTGATAAGCACACCAAGATTTAACAATAGGAAAATGTCTCTTCAATAAATAGTGTTGGAAACCGGATGTTTAAATGCAGAAGAATAATAATATTAGCCATTATCATACACTTTATATAATAATGAATTCAAAAAGGATAAAAACTGAAATATAAGACTTAAAACTGTGAAACACCTAGAAGGAAACAGGAGGAAAGTCCTTAAAATTAGAGTGGGGAATCTGCTTGGGGGACTGGGGAAGGGAGTGACACCAAAAGAGTAGACAATAAAACCAAAAAATGAAACCGAAATGAAAAGCTTCTGCACAGCAAAGGAATCATTTTCCAAAATACAAAATGTGTGTAAAAAGGTAACCCACAGATTGGGAAAAATATCTTTTTAAAAAATTTACAGTATCCAGGGGTCTCTGGTTCTGCCGCCTGCCTAGCAAGCACAGGGTCCCAAGTTCGATTTCTAGTATAAACCAAAAAAAATTACAGTATCCAGTACTTTTAATTCAGTTTTTGTAAATTAACAGATATAATTATATATTTTGAAATATATAAAAATATATTTCTAATCATAGAATATATATTAAAATAGGATATATATTATATATAATGATATATATTATAAATATTAAAATAGCTAAATTTAGCTAGGTAATATATGCATTATGTCCCAAAGTCATCATTTTGTGTTGAGAAAGCTTAAAGTCTATATGTCTGTGTATTTGTCAACCTTTCTGAGGCTGGAACCAAATCTCCAAACCCCTTTATATTGTAATGAAATCTCTGAGATAATTAAATTAGGGAGAGAAATCACAGTTTCAGATATTTCAGTCTATGGTCATTTAGCCCCATTTCTGTTGGGCCTGTAGTGAAGTAGAACATCATGGTAGAAGTACATAGTGGAGTCAGCTGCTCACTTCATGGTGACTGAGAAGCAAAAAGAAAAAGGACAGATCCCACAATCACTTAAGGAGATGCCCCCCAATGACTTAACTGGCTCCCACTAGACCCCACCTCCTAAAGGTCCCACCACTTCCTAGTAGATCCAAACTATAGCAGATATATGTATGTATGAAATAATCAATTTAAAGGTTTGCTTCATGCTGTACACAAAACCTAATTCCAATAGGTCAAAGACCTACACCTGTGTGACTCCTCCTCTTCCTACTGGCATGTAGAATGCTACCATGGAATTTAATGATGCTGGTGTCCCCTTCACCAACATATTCCTGATGGCCTCAGTGGTTGGTGCATCTTCTTTGTGTTCCTTTAGAAGCATATAATCCTCTCTTCAGGTTTCTTTTCCTTAAATAGTATATCCACTCCACCATGTCTCATTGCTGAGATTTTTAGCAGAATCTTTTCATGCCTGCCTTGGTAATTTAGGCATTTCCCCTTCCTTTAGTGTAGTCCATCATTTTCTCCATGTTTTTAGGAACTACCATACCAACCAGTTTGTACTTTCTCTTCCATATCTTTGGAGTAGTGCCACAAGTTCTAACTCTTTTTATCTTGTTTTATATCCTGGCACCCTTAATGAGATACTTGAAAAATCCAGTCCTATGAAAAACTTCTCTGGATTTTACCAGTATATCCCAGCCAATACTTTGGTTTTGTATCAGGTGCAGCATGTGCTGAGATGCTTTATGCTACATCTTACTTATTAGCCTGCAAGCCAAGAGAAGAGACACAGTCCACTCTTGAGGCCAGGCTTGGGAGTGATATTATGTGCCAGTTCTTAATAGTGATAAATGGGTTACAAGTAAAGGCTTTCAGAATGGAGAGGACCCTGAGAACCAAAATCTTTGGGGGGCATCCACCCAGATAAACTTGTTCTGCATACTAGGTCTCAGGTGTTCCACCAGAAGAACCTTGATTTTTGCATAACAGTCATGCTTTGGTTGATAATTCAATTATCTTTGCAATTTTCAACTCTTAAAGTTTCGGTTTTGTCTTCAAGTTATACTCCTTTTCTACTGCAAGAGACAAAAGTCTTTTCCAACTACCAAAGAGAAATTTTGGTCTTCATATTTCATTTTCAGTATTGGTTGAAATCAAAGACCTTTTCATTATCCTTCTGTAGGACAACAACACACCTGGTGATAACTAGCCAATTCTATTGGTCATTCCCCTTTACATTTTAAGTGCTAAAATCATTGCATTTACCTTTTCTCTGAGAATAGTCTTGTAAGTCACCACTGGTGAAATTTTTAAATAGTTTTGCTGCTTCTTTATGTCAGGAACTATTGCTAGCTCACATGTCATCTATAGTGAAATACTCTCTCATTGTAAGGCCCACAGAGGGTAATCCATTCCCAAAACTCTGGAGGATCTGAACCAAAATGAGGAACATTTCCACTTTATGCACAAAGCAGGGAGGGATCCAATTATTTGCAGGAGTTCTTGTTTCAAAACAGAAGTTAATTGTTAATAAAATTACAAACCAAAATTATAAAACCACACAAAATTACAAACCAGTGAGCCAATCAACCAATCAACCAATATAGTAAAGTGTTTATAAATAGAGATGAATTGGGAAGAAAAGAAAAGATGAATATTAAAGACAGAGTTGGAAAAGAAAAGAAAATCTATGGTTAGTATAAAGACCAAAAGTGAAATGTTTTATATTTTGAAATTTTGAATGGTGTGGCAGGAAAGGGAACAATACAAAGAAATCTAAAATAAATGTCAACCCCAAATCTTGGTCAAGTATGACACCTAGAGGATGCACAAACAGAATTCCTTTGGGTGATTTTTAAATTTTTTAAGGTGCATTTATATCAGGAAAGTTATTTTAAAATGGAAATCCATATAGACTTCCCTATGTAATGTTCTATCAACTATTAATTTTATTTATATGATTTATTTATTATATTCATAAAAACAATGATTAGAAATAGTTTCCCTTTCCATCAAGTACTGTAACTAAATTTTTAATAATCACTTTTAAATACTGGTACTAATGACAGGAAGCCATTTTCCATATAACTTATGGGTCATAAAGTGTGTTTATATTCTTATGTGCTAATAAAAGAGAAAAAAATACATAGACTTGTTCATTGCCTCGTTCTCTGGAGTCTAGAAATGATGGCAAAAATAACAAAGGTTGATTAAAGACACCAAGTTAGAGGTGATAGGTTCAAAATGGTCTCATTTCTAAATATTAAAAAAATCTGCTTTGCATTTGTCATTCATTGGTTTGGAAAACTTTTATTGCCCTCATTAATACTTGAACAGTTCTTTATGAAAAATGATGAACAATTTACTTCATGGCAGGCTGTACAGATGGTCAGTTTAATGTGCATCCGTGAGACTTCTCACGACTAAATTTCGGCACTGTGTCATTAAACATTTGTGTTATTTGTACCATATTCTAGAAAACAAAGATTGCTATTTCTTGATGTTTATCAGTGTTATTGAAAATATATATTATATATAATATGTATATGTATAATATATACATAAAATATATATGTATAATGCTTTCATCTCAGAGATTCACAACTTTTTAATTCTTCATTATACTAATTACATTGTTATAAACAGATATGTGGCAGTGGCGGAAACACTTGTTCATATGACATAGCTCCTGTAATATGCCCAAAGATGTCATTACTACTACCAAGTGATTTTGAGTGTATGAATGCAAGAGTCCCCCCCACCCAAACCCTTGAATAAGTAGAGATTAAAAGAGGTAAACTAGTTGTTGACTAGTTTCAAACACTACAGTAGAATATGTCATCCTAGTTGTGTATTTTAAATGGCAACCAATGTTGACCTTGTTTCTATGTATAATGCTTGAAATTATAGCTATAATATTTACTCTGGGCCAGTCAAGTAATTATTACACAATTATAGATTAATACACAGATCTGAATCTTAAG
This sequence comes from Heterocephalus glaber, assembly GCF_053883595.1. Classification (NCBI taxonomy): domain Eukaryota; kingdom Metazoa; phylum Chordata; class Mammalia; order Rodentia; family Bathyergidae; genus Heterocephalus; species Heterocephalus glaber. The sequence continues at coordinate 23,640,076 of NW_028258147.1, forward strand.
TTTTATTTTCAGATTAAGCTATTAAGCATGGCATCTAATGACTTTTCTAAGGGAGATAATTATCCTACCCATTAAATTGTACTAACTTGACTCCTTACATTCTCTGTTCCCTGTTATATAATGAATTTCCATGTGGCAAATTGATTTGGGGCTTCCCAAGATTGCATAGAATGAGCTGATATTAACAGAGTATCTCCAATGTGAATTCTCCCTGTGGTAGAGTTAGAGGATTTGGGGGTTTAGGGCACTAACAATAGCTGAGAAGTATAAGTGGACAGAGTAGTACAAGGTTTCCCCATGGAGTGGAATCTCATGCAGAGCTTTCCCTGAGAGGACAGGAACCAGGGACCAACAGCAGCTCTCATTTTCTTCTGTGGTGTAGCTGTTGAAAGAAGTGCTCCTTCAGGGAGCCATACATTAGGGGTTAGGATCAGGATTTCTTTGTATCCCTTATCAATCTATAATCTTTTGATTGTTGCCTGTTTTTCACCAGTGAAGAAATAGTAATCCACACTAGCTTGTCTCTGCTGATCATAGACTCACAGAGCTAGGGCTCTCTGAGCTTTTAATTCCCTCTTAGAGGCCTAACAGAGAGAAAAGTAAACAAAGACCAAATTTGCAACCTTCAATGTAGCTGATTTCCTCTGATGTCAGAATACTTAAACAGGCAGGACCTAGGAATTATTTGATCAAACCTGCTTTTAATCTAATGCATGCAGAGGGCTGTGTCTGGAAGGCTCTGCAAATGACAAATGTCCCCAGGGAGCCTTATGGAAGGTTTCCTCTTTCAGAAACAGTAGCTTCCTCATTTTCAATCCTGGGTTGCTGTGAGTTTGAGTACATTCATAAAGAGCAGTCTTTCTGCTTTTTAAATGTTATTTTATTTGGCAGAAAATTGCTAACCATATGAGAACAGTTTTGTTTGGTTTTCTGTTTGCTGGGATTTGAATTGGCGAAGTGCCTTATTACTATTTTAGTTTTACTAGGAAATAAATTAATAATGAAAGATTGTTATTGTGGGAAAGGGAGAAAGAGGGGAAGGATAAAGCATTATCTGACTTCACATATTCTATTACTGCTGACATAAGAAAGTGAAAACACAAAGAACATAAGACAAAAAAACATGTGATTCCTTACTTAGATTATGAAAGGCATTTTTTTTTGTTTTTTACTGTAAGCATGAAGAGAAATCTGGGTCAGGAATATTAAAAGTGAAGAATTTGCTAATTAGGGTTTGATAATGTAGACCAGTGCTAGATAATTGTCTAGCATGCACAAGGCTGTGGGTTCAATTCCATCATGTACAGCAGCAGCAGCAGCAGAAGTGGCAGCAGCAGCAGAAGTGGCAGCAGCAGCAGCAGCAGCAACAAGAATTTACTAATTGGGAGCTGTCCTAAAATGTTACTGACTCAGCTTCTTAACTACCTAGGTATCTCAAAATAGCATATTTTCAACAGAGAGAAGTAAAGGAATAGAATTTTTTATTTACTTCATATCTGGAATATGGCTTTCTGATTAGTTTTTGTAAAATTCGATTTCCTTACGTACTTCTTAGATACAAATTCAATTTTATAGGCTATTACAAGAATGTACTTTAATTTGTCTAAGATCAACAATGCTCACTTCTTATTGAGGATGATTGCTTTAAGATAAAAACAGCATAAGAAAGTGTGCAAGAGCATTTTGACAGTAAGTAGTCGTGTCTGTTGCTTCGCATTTCCCGTATCTTATCATAAATACTGCTCCTCACATAAAGTAATTCAGAAGACACGGAGGCTTAAAAATAAATTATCAACACGAATGCTTTGTGTAAATATGCACCAAGAATAACATACCAGTATATCTAGCATTTGACTCCTTGGTTGCTGATGAATTTCAATGCCAGTTATTCATCATTCTGAAGTCTGCCGGGTGATGATTCTTTTTATTGGTACTTCCTCCCCAACATATTTCATCGCACCATGTGCACTGGAGTTCGGGTGGGGAGGCGGGTCCGGCGCTGCCCGATGGCCGGCTCCTCTCCGGCTCGCTCGCTCCCCGTCTCGCGCGGGCACGCTCACCTCCCCCTGCCTGCGCAAGCCCCTCTGCTCCCCGCGATTCACAACCCCCTCCTCTCTCTCCAGCTGGTGGCGGGGGCTGCGCAGCTTCCCAGAGCTCCGGACCTGCTCAGTCAGCTGGGGCCCCCTGTGGACGGCCGCCTCCTTACCCCTAGGACCTGCCACTCTGCGATGGCAGCGGCAGACGCATCCCCGCCAGCGGCGGCAGAGGCTGTTGTGTCCTCAGCCACCGCGGACGCTATTGTTCCCCGTTGTTAGACTCTCTTTCGCCTCTTTTCATCGCAAGCGAACAATAGCAGGAGAGGGCTTTGCTGTCGGTCCTCCTCGGGAAGAGGTTCCGAGTGGGGAGAAAAATTCCCGGCGAACGCACTTCGGGTCCGGACCCTGGAGCGGCTGCGGGCGGCATGGCGTCTGGGAGCCTGGGCGCAGCGGGACCCCGCTGGGGCGTCCTACAGTCTCGCCTGCTGCTCCTACTCCTGCTCTTGCTGGGCCCCGGCCCCGGCTGGGTTTCGGCGCAGGGCGAGGCAGAGGCACCCAGCCCCTATCTGTGGAAGACAGGTAAGTAGCACGGAGTTGCCCCTTCCTCCCATCTCCACATCTGGGTCCCCCTTGAAGAGCTGCTGGGCTCCTAAAGGGACCCTTGTCCTTCTAGATGGCCCGATTATGCCGGGATCCTAAGGTGAAAAGTATGATTCCTCCAAGCAAATTAGGTCATGTCAATGCTCTTAGGAAAGAAAAACATTACAACTAAGAGCCAGCCGTGAGTCATTAAAATATTTCTCTCACAGCGCTGGAGTTAATGAGGGCAACCCTGTACTTTCAGGACAAAGTGAAATTATTTTTAACCTCTGGGTTCTCGTTGCTACCAGGGGGTTTTAAAATATGTTCCTAGCAAAGAACAAGCAAACAGTTTAGCTCCAGGTTTTATTCTGCTTTTAGGCACTCAACTATGCTCAGTGGCTCGGTATGTGCGAATACAGAGTTGAATTTGTTAAGTGCAGCTTTGTGATTTGTGGGGCATTCCGAAATCAGTCAAATAGGGACGATTCTAGCAATGAAAGGCAAAGGGGGCTCCAAGGAGCCGGTAGGGAAAATTGTATAAAGCTCAGTGATTTTTTAAAGTAGGCACTTGTTAGGATGTTTGCTTTTAAACTTTTTCCTTCTATGAGAATTCTTTTGCTTTGTTTTTCAACCAACCAACAAAAACAACAACTAACTGCCCCTCTGTAGATCCTGGGAAGTGCTCAGAGGTCCTGAAGCTGTGACGGGGGAAACAATACCAAGGGGAACTGCCCCACCTTCTCTGCCTGCTTGCTCTCTCTGTCCACTAAAGGACAGTGAGGATTCTTGCGCAAGACTGAGACTTCACATGCTCACAGGAAGAAAGTGGGGAAAGATTATTCCTGCTGCTTAGAGCCTGGGACGATGTAAGAGTTCCTTGACAATGCTTCACGATGGAGAAGAATAAGGTAGAAAGGGAGTCTCTGTTCATCACGGGATTGCAAACTAGTTACCAAGCAGGGCTTTTCCCTAGCTTCCAGCCCATTTCTGCAACCCTGCAGAAGAGACAGGCCAATGTATACTACAATTGGATTGATATCCGGAATTGTTAAAGAAGTTACATTATCCAGCAGCTTAGTGAAGAGATTAAACGAATTTATTTAAAGGCAGAGCACAGAATTTGCCTTGGGATACTGCAGGATATGTGCCTATGCACCCACACACACTTGAAAGTAAGCAAAATCACTCTTGTTAACACTTTCAAGTTTAAAGATTAGTTGATTAATGGATGAATATGAAATCAAATGAATTTATATGATTTAAAACAGTGGAAGGTGTTCTTTTCGAATTTAGTTAAGGCACTCATTTCACTTTTTAAAAGCTCATTCTCAATGACAAACATTAATCTAACTACAATTTACTATTAAATGTTGTTAGTTGGAGCTTCTCAGGTAAGTAAACGTTATGCAGAACAGGACGTTCCTGTTGGAATTTGTACTGTTAAGCAAAACAAGAGCCAAGCAAGCAGTAATTCAGAATGAAAAGAGCCTAGACAATATTCACTGTGCAGCCTCCAAGGTGCCGATGTATGTCAACATCAATGTCATGGTAGGAACACAAGCCAATAAACAGCTTAAAATAGCGGAAAGCTCTAAGGAGCAAGGAGATGAAGACCTTGACTGGGGTGCCAGTCCCAGCTCTCACTGGCTGTGGGAATGTTGGCAGTTCACTCAACTTCTGACCCCTCATTTTCTCAGCTGCATATAAATGTGTTATCTACTTTTAACCCTCCTTAATGTTGTGAAAGCAAATGAGTGGTGAGAAAGTAGTTTGTAAAGTTACGTGCAAATATAATCTAGGATGATAAGGATAATGTTACCTCTTCCATGGTGATCCTTCATTTGGTGGAGGAGAAATGATGAATTAAACTAGAGAGAGATAATGCCCTCTTCATTTTTTCCATCAGGAGGGAAGTATACTTAGCGTGTCTGTAAAAGACTTGAAAGTAGTTCTCAGAGAAACTAGGCAATATGTAAAGTAAAGGAATACAATGTATGTGAAAATATAGAGGTGTAGAATCATAAGTGTTTATCACTTGATGAAAATCAAAATGCAAGTAAATTTATTTTAAATTATAAAAATGAAAAAGAAAGAGATAGGAAGGGCACTTGTAGAGAAGGTGATTCAGCTCAGAAGTTCTGATCCAGTGAGGTGAACATAGTCTTGCATGGAAGTTTATATAGAGAATCACTTTTATGGTGAAATCATTGAGTTGGTCATTAAAACTGGATGAATAACTGAGACGGGAACTTTTACTGTCATTAATATACTATATGATTTTGGTAAAGTTCTATGACTTTGGTCCTTGTGATATTCACTGGATAGAAAAGATGATGTTTAAGGACTTTTTCAGTCTGAAAGTGCTTCATTATGTGAATTCCTATGTAAATATGTATCATAAATAAACAGACACATATATAAACATGTTTTATTTATATCCTAATCCATATAACTGTGATATATAATATACAAATCTATTATGTGAGAGTTTTAAGTCAACTTACAACAAAGAATGATTGAGGATCTATAATCTACAGTCACTGTGGTAGAGGCTGAGGGAAATATTAATCTCTGCCCTCGAAAAAGATCAATGCTGTAAAGCACAATGATTGCCACATGGCATACTATACTCATGAACAGAACATTATGAGAGCAGAGAGACTACAGCTGATAATGAAAGTATGGAAAGTTTTAAAGAGGAGTTCATATTTGATCTTAATCTTGTAGGATGAGTTGGATTTTTATAGAGGGAGGAGTGAGAAGCAGAGAAAAGAGAAAATAAAAATTAGAAAGCATGACAGCATTCCTAAATCTTGAGAGTACTAGTAGAATACTGCAGCTCAAACCAGGACATTTGGAAAGAATGCCAGTGAGGCGAATGTCAGTGAGGTGAATCAGAACCAGACTGTAAAAAAACTTTTGAACTACAATAAAGATGTTAGAGTTTAATCTATCAGCAGATGGAGGACACTGAAACCTTCCAGTGGATTGACATATTGTTTGTTTCAAATGAAGAAAGGTAAATCTAAAGGCTGGGTTACCAGGTTCATGACTAGGAGTCAAAGGGGAAAAACATTATTATCATAAAAGGTATAGTGAAGAGTGAGTGGAGTAGGGCTTAATATCACATTGGAAATCTGTGAGGTTAGATTTAGGGTACAGAACATACCCTGGCATCCAGTAATTTAGGAACTAATGTCATCAAGATCTCCAAGTAAGATGAGGAATTGCAAGGATAATTGTTTTGGGAAAGTACATTATAGGTATAGTGATAGGCATCTTAACTTGATTGATAAATAAGGTAGTGGGAAAATATGATAGTAGGTTAAATAACCAAGTGCTTCTTAAATTCTGTGCTTCACTTTTGTTGTTTTGTAATAGAGAAAAACTCTAAAATTTAAGATATTGAAAAATATCTATTAAAATATGAAAATTAAATTTTCCACAGTTTTTTGTCATAGTCATAGTACAGAGGTGTAGAACTTTTATTTTTTAGAAGATTAAAAATCACTGTAACTGTTAAGTGGTGGGGAGTTTTGTGTTTTATTGCCCTCGCATATAAGATTGTTTCCAAAATAACTGTGAATAATTATATTCACCTGAAAGTTCCAAATTAAGCATGTAATGTATTCAGCAAAATATGACTGACTTAGTGTGAGTTAAACAAATATTGAATACATCAAAATTTTATTAACTTCTTTCATGGAGATTTATTTTTTAAAAGTCTTACTAACGTAATTGAATTGATATTCATGATAATGAAATTACACTGAAGCCTAAGAAATACACATATATTAGACATTATTCAGAAATCAGATGATGAGATTTTTCAGGTCTGATTTTTCTCAAGGAGAACATCTCTCACATCAAAACTTTTGCTTCATCCAATGCAAGATAATATTGTTGACAATAAATTTCCTTTACACAACTCATTTCATTAAAATACCTTCAACTTAAAGTTTAAAAGTCACCCTTTTCTTTTCCTTTCTGTATTTGTACTAATAATACTTACTAATCAATATAAAATATTCTGCAGTGTATATAGGAAGATAGTGTACTCCTGTCAATTATCAAGTAACAAAGGAGAGGAAGTTTCAGGTAGTTCTGACATGAAGGTGCCATTCCTAACACAGCTATTTTAACTTCAGTCATGCTTTCCACTTGCCTTTCTGTGGAACATGACAGAGTTTGCTCAACAAATGGAGGAGAGGATGGAAAAGAGTGGACAGGGGTGAGCACCAGTGTCAATGGAACATGGCCAACACCCATGGAAAATAAACATTCTATCCATGTTATCTAAAAAATTATCTCATACCTCAAATCTTTTTCTTCCATCTCTAATATGGATTCATGAGATGTATTCTATGGGATTTTCTATGGATTAAAATAGTAACATATATAATGTACTAGTAGAGTGTCTGGTACACATTAGAAGTTCCATAGATGATACTTTTAATTATTTCACTTATTCAGTTATATAATACAATCATAACTTATTTTTAGAACCTAGATCAAGTCCAGAAATGTGTTTTAGCTCTCTCTAAAGCATACCTCCCTTCCCCAGTCACTCTCTCCCTCCCACCCTCTGCCTCTCCCTTCCTCCCCAATCTCTTTTCTGTAAATTCACTAGAAATTATGAATTGATACAGATAATCAGAATGCTAGTACACCAACAAATTATAAAGAAGGTAATATTGTACAATAGAAAGAACATGGACTTTAGGTTTAGAAAAACCACTATGTAAATCTAACGTCTACCTGCCTAGGCAGGATACTTACACTCCATGATGTTTTCACTTTAGAAAGATAGTAGAAGTTCTAGGGAAAAGGGTACTGGTTGACATAGTAACAGCTAATAAACTAGAAACTATCCAGCGCAGTGCTCTAAATTTAGTAGACATTCAAAAACTGTTAGTTATTTTCTTAACCTATGTCATAACTTGTTAATTATATAAATAGACATTTTTATACTTTATTTGTTTTGGATCTCAAGATTTTTCAAGAAACTAAAATGCCATATTCTTGATACTAACATTGCTACCTGTCACTTCTAAGTTAAATGCTCTCAAAATAGAATTATCTGTGCTTTATGCATTGTTTTGTTTTATTTCTTAGATGATCATTTAAATAAACATTTAAAACATTAGAATATATTTTCTTTGTTCCCTTCTTCATATACCTAGAATAGTCAGCACTCAGAATTCATTTAATTTATTGACTACTTACATCAAAAAGTCAAATCCTCAGGTGGTTTTGTGACGCTTTCGTATTTTGAGGTAACTAAGGTAACTCAGATCCTTTCTCATGCAAATTATAGGTGACTATCTGACTTGTGAAATGATAGAAGTCTGAAGTAAGACTGAGATTAAGGATGCTTTAAGGCTGTGCATAACCCAGTTTTTTATCTACTCATGGCTGCAATATACAGAACTGGACTGATTATACTGGGATAAGATGCCAACCTTCTGATTGGATGGGTGGTGAAGTGTGATTATACATTGCCTCCTTTAGGAGGAAATGAGGCCCCTATGGCTCTGATGTGAGTTAGATGGTGACACCGGAGAGTGGAGTCCCTTAGTATAGTCTACATATGCAATATGCTCCCTTAAAATTATATAAGAATGTATGATGTTAATAAAAGCATTCTTTAATGAAAGAAAAGCATAGAATGTGAATTAGAGGTGTCAGTTTGTCATAAGATAGAAATCTTAATTTTTTTCTTCAGAAATTTACACTGATGCTTTAGAATACATTAAAATGATTTAAAAAGTGTAATGCATTTAGTTCCCAAGTACTTGAACAGTAAGAAAGTTTTTATTAGAAGAAGTGATATAACAATTGAAAGCATATTGGGAAGAGAAGGGAAAATGTGGCAATATTTGAAACAATCACACCAAAAAAAAAAATTATGTTATTTCTGTTACCTAATTGGACCAAACTAATAGGATGTTGTGGCATCTTTCAGAAGTATTGAGCCAGCTGATCTTTTGCATAGTTTACTATATAAAATTATAATTTTAGACTGCATAAATTTTATTGGTACTATGCTATTGTGTAAAAGTTACATTATGTAAAAAGAAATGAAACAAGAGCAGACAGATAAACCACAAGTGAGCACCTTTACGTGGACAATAATTTTCAAAGGGCATTTGTGGTATAGAAATGTTGAGGGGAGCTACAAGACACAGGATATATCAGAGATTGATAGTTAATATAGCAGTTAATATACATGGCTGCTAAAAGAAAAGCTATGTCAGGTGTGGTGGTGCATGACTGTAATCCCAGCATTCAGGAGGCTGAGCCAGGAGGATCACCCCAAATTGGTGGCCAGTCTGGGCTACATAGTGAGTTCAAGGACAGCCTGAACTACATACTGAGATGATGTCTCATATAAAAAAAATCTGTGAATGACTGCTAAAATTTTGGGAGAAAGTAAGACTTTCAAGTGGAAAAAAATAACAAATGAAGAGAGAAAAGGCAAATGGTCCATTCTTTTAAATTCATTTTTAGTGGACATTTTGGAGAAATTTCAATGTAAAAAAATTAAGAAGCAAGTACTGTTATCACTTCTCCTATTTTCCACTATTATTAAAATCTTGCATTAATTAGTGTGGTATAATTTTACAAATGATGCCCCATTACTGATGGTTTACATTAAGGTTCACTCTTGTGTTGTCCATTCTATAGGTTTTAACAAATATAAAAACAACCTTTACTCACCATTACAATATTTTACAGGATAGTTTCACTGCCATAAAAATTCTCTTTGCTCCACCTAATTATTCCTTACTCTCTTACTGTGAATCCCTACTAATCATTTTCCTGTCTGTATACTTGTGTTTTTTCAATATCATATTGTTGGAACCATACTGTATATGGTCTTTTTAAACTGACTTCTTTCACTTAACAATAAGCATTTAAATTTTCTCCATGTCTCTTCATGGTTTTATAGATCATTTCTTGTTAGCTCTAAATAATATTCTATTTTATGCTTATGCTAGTTTGCTTATCCATTAACCTATTGCAGGATGTCTTGTCTACCCTGAAGTGGTGGCAGTTATGTGTATGAATGTGCAGATTTTGCTTGGATGAACACTTTCAACTTGTTTGTATAGATACTAATGAGTGTGTTGTTCAATCATATGGTTAAACAGTGCCTTTGAATTAGATAGTTTGTGTGCATAGGGGTAGAAATACAGCAAGTAGTTAGCTTAGAACTATAGAAAAAGTTAACTTAGACCTGTGGAATCTGAGTTCCCCAAGCAAATGTACCAGGCACAACCCCTATTGTGTAGCTGAAATAGTTTAATTTTGGCAGGGCTAAATAGTCTGGGTACCAAGTTATTTCTTGGATTGTAATAGTGGCAATAGTAGGACATTCTGAATAGTGTGGATGAATGTGGTTGCAGGAATGTTGTATCATGTGACTGTTACAGAGTGTCATAAGAACACCAATACTACTCACTTGGGTCCCATTATTTCAAGGTTATTTTCATTTTCCCTACCAACATCAGAGAGTGTATTTGTAAATGTCCACTGTATCAAGTACTTCCATCTGGCAGTGAAAGATTACTTGCAAACAATTGAATAGGTTGGAATGAAAGAAGTAGTAGTCCCTAAATACCTAAGTTAATATGCAGAGTTGTGTGCATTTTCATATGTATCTATAATTAAATGAGATGTTTAAGAACAGATTTTTTGAGCCAGACATGTATGATTCTTTACCTAATTTTGTCATTTATTAGGAATATGATCTCTAATCTCTACCTGTGGTTCCTCAGCTATACCTTAGGCAAGATGTTGCATTCCACATCTCTAGATTATTTAAAAAATAACTTGGATAAACCTGTGGAGTACTTTGATGGCCTCTGATGCAAGTCAGAACTCAGAAAATGTTATTTCTTTCTTGGATGTAGTTTAGGTTTGAACTCCTAATGCTTCCTTCCTGGATAGAGTCTGTGCCCTATATCCTTTCCTTCTTCATTTTAATTCTCCTTGCTTGGATATATGTATATAGCTCAAGCCTCTCTACATCTTCATCATCCTTTAGTATTTTATTTTTACTTGCAATTCTGTGTATCTCTGCCCTGCCAGAAATGCTGAAGGTGTGAATCCTTAGGTGAGAGTATGTATTCCAAAATTCCTTTGTGTGGAAACATCTGAGACTATTCTTGGCAAGATTTTCCTGCTTTGATGCAGGGAGTAGAAGTTTATAGTGAATGCTGAGGCTTCCTCTCCTAAAGTGTGTGTGTGTGCACGCATGATGTATATGTTATATGTATCTCATATATATAAATACATATCATATTAATACACTTTAATGTGTATAGTTCAGAATCTTCCAAATGAAGCTAAAGCTCTGTTTCTTCACCTGGAGGAGAGAGCCATTCAACTATTTCATGTCTATTAAAACCCATTTATACCTTCTCTAAAATTTTATGAAGGATTTGTAAATTTATAATAGAATTATAATACTCAAATGCACCATTTCAAGCATACTCATGTATATATAACTAAATACATAAATATAAACATACATACACAACACAACATTTATGGTTTAATTATGACAGGAACTATTTATAATTTACCTGGCATTGTGGAAATTATACGTCCTAAACAGTTTTTATGTATTTATAGTAGTGGCTTTGAAAATATTTACAATTATGAATACTTTGTATAAAATATTAATGATGCAAAATTTATGTTAATATTTTATTTCAGAATGTTTTATGTCAACCTTCACATTCTTTAAGAATGAGCTGTCATAAATACCCTTTTTTATAAGTCTTTGTAATACCTCCCACTAATTTATGGTTTTATTTTAAGATCCTTTGATGTCTAATCATCTTCCTGTGTTTGCCACTCTGGTGCCCGAACAATGTCTACAAACTGTCCTGCCTGCACAAATTTCTAAGAAATACTTTTCTTCTAATAGTGTCTGTCTTCCAGCATATTTGTGATCACTCATTATATAATATAAAACTCATAAATAGTTTACATTGATTATGGCATCTACCAGTAACAGATCCACGTGGAATAATATGTTTTAACCATATATACATATTTTTTCCTAGAGGAGACAGTTTCATTCAGAACCAACAAATTACATAAGTTCAGCAGCTGCATTCACAGATGTCCCTTTTCTTCCTCAGGTTGTGTGGATCAGGTTTAATTAAGTAGAACTGGCAAATGCTTAGTGTCTATAATTTACAAGCTCTGTTCTAGGTATAGGGCAGCAAACATGAATAACACACAAACTTGTCCCTCCTGGAGTTAGCTATCAAGCCATCAAATAAAAATAGGTAATTCTAGGCTATTGGACTTATTGCAAAAATAGAAGTATGTATAAATCCAGAATACAGGAGAAGGGATTCTCTTGCAAGAAGAGACAAAGAAGGAAAACTTTCATGAAACACAAGTTTGAAAAATAAAGTTTGTGAAATGGAAAACGGATGTGAAAGAGGCTAAGTTTCATGCTGCATGTCTGTAATCACATCTACTTGGGAGGGCTGAGGCAAGAGGATTGCAAGTATGAGGCCAACCTGGGAAGCTTAGCAAGACCCTGTCTCAAAAATTATTTTGAAAATTTAAAATGAGAATGTCAGTTATCAGTGGAGTGACCCTGGGTTCAATCCCCAATACCTACCCCTCAAAAGCTATGAACAGATTTACAGGCAGAGAAGGGGCATACATTAACTATTCATCACTTTGATAAAATGCCTGAGAATATCAATTAAAAGAGGAGAGATTCATTTTGACTCACAGTTTTGAATGTTGCAGCCCATGGTTAGCTTGCTCTTTTCCTTTAAAACCTGAAGTAAGGCAGAAATACCATGGAGGAAAGATATGACAGAAGAAAACTATTGACCTTTTGGCAGTTAGGAAGCAGAGTAGGTAAACCAAAACTGTTTTTAAAAATGGAAAAAACACTAATACATTTACTGAAATGAGAAAGGATTTAGGAATCCTAATGGTAAAAATTACTAGCATATGTTATTAATAACTACTCATTTATATATTCATTTTTAACCTCTAAGGCAACACTACCTACCTGTTTCTTATAAGAAAAGTTGGAGACTTCATGGCTCAGAGTTCAAACACAGACCACAAATAATTTGTGTGGATGGTAAATGACTTACATTTTAACATTTTGGATGGATTATGTGTATCACACATACCTAAGGAACACTGTGGTGTGGAAGAACACATTCTAAGGAAAAAGAAAAAAGAGCTCTCATGATCCACTGACTTCCCCAAAGCTCTACTTCTGAACATTGCTGTATTAGGCACCTGGACCTTTTTTTTTTTTTTTTTCGCTTAAATTCTTTTATTGGTACATTGTAGGTATACATTTATCATTAGGTGCTTGCACCTGTACATAATGCATCTTGGTTCTTATTTTTTTCCCATTGCCTGTGTGCCCTTCACCCCCTCCACCCTTTCCTATTTACATAGACTTTGTTTCCATTTTTTTCTTTTCTCATAATTTCTCCTTTCCCTTCTTTCCTTTCCCCTTCCCCTCCCACTTCCCCTACCCCCTTCGGACCTTTTCTTCCTATTTCAAATTATCAGTTATTCATTTTAATTGTTTTAATCCTTATTTACACTCATATGCAAACACTAGTGAAGAAATTAGATGGCAAGCATCCAGGAAAAGCAGGAAGTTCTGTGGCATGAGAATGGAATGACCTGGTGTGGGGAGATGGGGGAGAGATATTTGGAGAAGAATCGAATAAATTGAGTACAATTTATAATTTGCCACAGTATCAAGGAGCTTTGCCCTGCCCTCGTTTGCTGTCATCTGATTTATGGAAGCCAGGAGCCCAGGTATATTTGTATGTACAAAATATTGCCAGGAATGAAAGAATATATTTGTATAAGTTGACCCAAATGTAAATGCATGAACTTTATATAATTGTTCATCTAAACAAATTATTATAAGGACCCTTACAAACTTTCCAAGAGAAATAAAGTCTTAAGTAATGCTAATTAAAATACTTTATTTCAACAATGTGGTATCCTTTTAGTTCTATTAGCAAAGATTGCTTAATATCTTATTTTTTTTCCTCTGCAGTTTTGTTCAGAATTTTATTAAAATAAGTAAGCCTTAAATCTATAAACATTTCTCTGATGAGTCTGTAATAGAGAATAGAGATGAGGGAAGTGGACCAGGCATGGTCTAATGGCTGGCTGTGTGCAACTCTTCTCTGTTTTGGACTTGGTTGATTCAAGAAACAACACAATTGCTGTGTCCTGCTGTACAATCATTGCTTGCTGTCACTTGGAAATAGAGTTCAATTTCTAAAAATATCTCAAAAGGGACAATGCTACTGGCTAAATACATCTACTGGGCCAAAATTGTATTGCAGGACACTAGTTTGTGATCTTTGTCTTTGACAAATCATATCAGATCTTCAAAAACATGAAGCTTAAAGGTTAGGGTGGAAGATATATGTAAACCATCCCTTTTAAAAATTTTAGAGAGCAATTATATGAGATTATATGGAACACCAACTTCAAATTAAAGAGATTGTATAGCTATGTGTCTAGCCATAAACACTCCTCTACATGCTAGGCTTCATTAGTTCTCACTCGTTTACATGCCCTGTGGAGGAAGAAGAAAGTGGATCAAGGCATCAGCTACTCCTGAGCTGGTGCAGCTAATCACAGAAATGCAACAAAGATCATAGGGTTCAATCACTCTATAAAACAGCTGCTCCTGACAGTTTTCAGTAGTGACTGCAAATCTCTAATAAGATTCATCAAAATGGATTTGGATTTATGGAATCAAATAATTCATAAGGCAAGCTTTGACTGCTGTGAAGATACAGTTCTCTCCTTGTCTCTTACTGCAAGATTAGTGTAATTTCTTCATCTTTCACTTGTTTTATAAGAGAGCTAGTTTTGAACTGCTTCACCTGGTGAAGGTTTCATAAGAAGAGATAAATATTATAGAGCAGACAACGTGATCTTTCAACCTTGGTTGATTAAGCACTGCCCAGTGGTAAACATCATGATTTCCTGAATTATGATGAAAGTTTTCAGAGCTTCCACAATCATTCTTCTTGAAGTAATTTTTTGACAGCACCACCTAAAAGTGAAATTGAAAATATTTTATGAAAATCTTGAAAATTAGAGGGGAGAGTGACTTTTGTGCCATGGTATTTTATATAAAATGAATTTCCTTTATTGGCCATATGTTAAATATGTGGGTTTGCTACTACACAGCCATTCTTTCAATAGATTTATTGGATATAATTCATACAACATAGTCACCCACTTTAAGTGTGTAATTCAGTGGCTTTTATTATATCCACAGAATTGTGTATACATCACCACAGTGAATTCTAGAATACTTTTATTATCTCCCAAAATAATCCTGTATCCTTTAGCTATCTCCCCATGGCTGAGGAAAATGTGAATCTACTTTCTGTTTCTAGAAATGAAATGTCTCTAGACATTTAATAGCAATGGAAGTATACCTCCTATGATCCTTTGTGCCTGGCTTCTTTTTCTTATCATGGTGTTTTCACGGTTCATCCACGTTGTAACATGGACAATAAATCATTTCTTTTTATACTGAGTACACTTTCCATTTTATAAATATACTACATTTTGATCATTCATCTGTTGATGGACATATGCGTTATTTTCATTTTTGGCTAATACAAATAGTGCTACTATGAACATTTATATATATATCTGTGTGAAAATATGTTTTTTTTCTCTTGAATATGTACTTTGGAGTACAATGTCTGGATCTTATGGCAACTCTATGTTTAGTCATTTGAAAAACTGCAAGATTAGTCTGATTTTTTTGAATCATTTATGGCCTATAAGAACTTCAGTTATGGTATAATTGTCATTCAAGGAAGTGCAATGGGAATGTATGTAGTTAAAAATATGAGAATGTTCTTTAGGGTACCTAGTTCATAAGAATAAAAAGCATATTTGAGAGGAAAATTTGAACATTTAGTAGGATGAACACACTCAATAAGAAGCTCCTTTTGGAATTATATCTGATCATACCATGAAGGCTTAAGTAACAAAAGATAGATGGAATAGGAGAGTCGATGATTTGAACAGATGACTTAATTACATGTATTTAAAATGTACAGAGAAGCCTAAATAATACTAATGAAAACTTTATTGGTTGACAACTTTAGAAGTTGCCTGTTTGGTTTTTTACAATTTACTAGATATAGTAACAATAACTCCTTGCATTTTCATGGTACTCTGTGGCACTCTTTAATTCTCCAAGCACTCATAGTTGCATGTTCTTTTACTAAAATCTCACAATTTCTTCATTAATATAAAGCATGAAGTAATACCCCTATCTAATGAAAAAATAGACTTAGATATGAGAGGTTACATGATTTGACCTAAAATATATATATATATATATATATATCTCCTTACTCCTCTTCCTTACCCCAATGTGCACATATTCACACAATCTCCTTTCCTTCTCCTATATACTCTCATGTTTATTTCACTCTCTCCTTACAGTTTCCTTCCTTGCTGCACAGCTGTTTCTTTCCCTCCTCACCCACCTCCCTTATGTGACCACCTGCATTGTGATTTGGTACAGTATTACAGTCTACCTTCAATTTCAAGGAATCTTTTTGAGTATGTAAACTGATATTATTTCTTGAATAGGATTTTATCAACAATAGAAATGCTGACTTTTACAGTTCTCTCTATTGGGAGACTGGCATTCCAGCTGTAGTTTTCCTTTTCTTTTCTTCCCAGAAAGAAACCAAATGAAAACTTGCCAGCATCATTATATTTATCTGCAAGCAGCTAAGCTGATATATTCAGTGTGGACTGCTGTATGGGATACAGCTGTGAAATGAGCTAAAATTATTATTGCAGGTAAAAGAACTAGTGTAAATTTATTCAAATGAAATCCTTTGCAAGCATTACTGCAAATAGACTTTGGAAACATTCTCATTCTGCCTCTTGTACTTTAAAAGTGACTTTTTCTGAAGCTACTATATATCTCTGAGCATGTGATGAGGGAGATAAAAATTAGGACTGTCAGTACTCTGGGATTTATATGGTGGGCTTCTCTTATCACTGGTACAATGGGAGTTTGTAAAATTGGAATTCAGACCTAATGGTTGGCACAGCCTAAACACTGGATCTGTGCTAACATATCTTGGCAAGGTGGGCAGCTATCTACTCCTAAATGCACCATGAGCACATAAAGCATGTTACTCCTTAAGCAAAAAATGACAATCTCATCTCAGAGGCAAATTTGTAGTATTCTTTCCATTTTTAAGGTATTTACATAACTACTGTACAGTGCATGTCTTTGTTTTAAATTGTGTGTGTGTGTGTGTGTATGTGTGTGTGTGTGTGGTAGTTCTGTTGGTTAATGTACACAGGAAATTTCATTTATTAATCAAAGTTTGGTTTATGAACAGAAGAGATATTACACACGAATCACCAAGTTTTAAAACATTATAAACTAATAAAATTCACTTAACACTAATATCATATGCCACATAATTTAATCTGTACTTTATTGTAATGTCTAAATGTCTTCAGAAGTTTGAAGTGCTTGCTTCGGCAGCACATATACTAAAATTCAGAAGTTTGAAGTACAGTAGAGTGTTCATTAATGCACAAAAGATATTACTATAATATAAATGTGATGAAGTTCTGAGAGAAATTTTTACTTGGGAGAATGTAGAATTAAATCAGTTTGAGGAAACTTTCAGGGTTTTTAATTTAATTGGATACTTTTAAGACATTTAAAAGTATTATTTTTCTGAATGGTTCTGTGCACTTAAAAATTCATCAACAACCATACTGACCTACTCATATTCATACCTTTGAGAGTTGAAATTAAATCATTCTTAGGGTTGTGCTAGTATCATCAATAATTTTGCCTACACATACATGTGTATAATATTTCTCTTATTTTTTCATATAATACTTCTAGAAAGAAAAGATAAATTTGCAGATGAAGTATTTGTTTTTTCTTTCAAGAAAAGCTATTCTTCTCTCCTCTTTTAATGATCATGTTAGTTCCTGAGCAAGGTACCATGTAGCCACACAGAAGTACAGACATGACTGGATCTCTTAATCACTGATGAGTTCATATCTCTGAAGATGTAGAGACATAGCAACCATAAATCAGGGTAATTGGGGCTATCATGGAGGTATGTTTGAAGTGCCCTGAGGACATTGATGGGAGCAATCAATTACTCTGGGCTGGGGATGAAGAAAGACCTGATAGGCACATTTACATTTGTGCTGGGCTGGAGAGAAAGAGCGAAAATCTGGGTTGAGGGGGTTGGGAGATGAAAGGGTCCTGTATGGTGAAGGCACAAAGAGGTAACTGTCTGAATGGCTTTCACACTCTAAGCAGCTCTCTCCCTACCCACCGACCTTAGACAGCTCCCTGACATCTTTGCAACAGTGTTGGTGTTTATGTTTTACCTCTTGTCCTCTTTCCTAAACCTGCTGGCTTTGTATTAAAAGCTATAGTGTATTTTATATCCTTGTCAAAACTCATAATGTTTCTGTGTGATTGCTTGAGTTCCAAATGCCATCTGTGTTCCTGTCCCATTACTTTTCCACGTTTCTCAGTTCCATGCTGTTTAACCAAAGGATCAGTTCATTCTGCTTCTTGTCAAGCCTAGTGTCCCACATTCAACATAAGCCTATAAATGTCAAAAAAACTAAAATTGAATAGTAGATACAACTTTCAGCCGTATTTATCATGAGAGCAATATCACATCATGGTATTTTTTGGTACATATGAGAGACATTTGTGGACTTTAGTGGGAAAACAAATTGACACATAAGGTATGATATAAAGAATGGTGTGTGTTAAAATTTATTACAGTAAGAGACACATACCAATAAACTTAATGAATAAAAAACAACAAAAAACCAGTTTTTCCCAGCTCCATGTTCATATCTCTCATGTAATTGTAATCACAGTTGATGTACATACAAATTCTTGTTCTACTTTCCTTTGATGTCATTTTGCAAAATGTATATACATTTAAATTTGTGTTCTACTCTTTTTTATGTAATGCTATTTCCAAAGTAGTTTTCTCATCATGAATCCTATGTTTAAACACTGTATAGTTCCTTCCTATACAGAAAGCATAAATGATTTAATCAATTCTCCTGTGCTGAACACTTAAAATATTGCTTTTGGAATGGGACTGGGAAAATTTTTATAAAACATTAAATGAAAAGACACATAGCCATTAATTCTTCCCAAGATACTCCCCCTCACTTCCAACACACGTATTCCATCATTTGTGGCACTTTCTGGAGCAGTTCTGGAAGTCCTCTTTCATGACTGTCTTTAGCTTCATTTCATGACTGCCTGGATGTCCAAATCAAAACGTTTACTTTTCAAAGTAATTTTGACTTTAGGGAAGAGGCAGAAGTCTTATGGTGACAGATCCATTGAATGAGGTTGATGAGGAAACACTATAATGTTTTTAAGAGTATGCCTTTCTGTCGGAGGGCAGTTGGCAGCAGCATTCACTATGTATTATTTTTAATCACACATCCTAAAGACATGAAAGACTGTCAGAATTCTTTTACTGTAATAAATTTTTACAATGTAAACATTCACCACATTTTTATCACTCTTTTTGTATATAAGAAATAATATTGTGAGGGTATGCATTAGACTTTAGAATTAAGCAAGAAAGCAAGAAAATTAAGAATTGCTAAAATAGTTTGAGTTGAGAAAATGCTTCAGCACTGGATTGATGATATATAATGGTGCTTACTATAATACTTAGCATGGTTAATTCTTATTGCACCTATTGATGCATTCTTAAGGCTGTGATTATAAGGCTGTGAAAATGTCCCCACAATAAATAGCTCCCCTTTTTTAATACTCAGAGATAAGCACACAGAAAAGAAAGGATAATTATGAAGAACAAAATGTAATACCTTCTTTAAAGTGGCTGGGAGATGAGCAAGTTATAAAATGAGAGGAAAAAATGTGCAGAATCAAAAAAATTTTTCTCCTGCCAAGATAAGTTCAAGTTCCTCCCTGACTTGTGGTAGCACTTAGCAATAATACTTGATTTCATGTCCTCAGCACCACAGTATGTGCTTCACCAAAGTAACAAAAATGTCTCTTTTTGGGGGGGTGGGGGGGCCTATTTTTAAAATCTTTTTTTACAAACTTCTCTGGAGAGACTAGAACCATGACATAATCAGAAGAGCTCAGGAGAGAAGGAGAGGTTTCTGCAGAGTTACATGGAAGCAGGGAGAGGCCCTCGGGGCCCCTGGGCCAGGAGAACAAAGGCTAGTGCAGATAGGTATAGTGAGTGTCATTATTGCCCTGACTGTGTTTTATTTGCTTGCTATTTATTTTGTTGCTAGTTAAAATCTTTGGAAACAGGCTTAAAAAGTTAGCTTCATGACTTTCTGGCAAATAAGAAAGGAATTCAGGCTTATATATTTTAATAGTAGCAAAATATTCATTGATTTAAAACTCATGTCAGATATTTTCTACAGGAAGTGTATGAGACCAAGCTTTCAGTGGTATACATCATTTCCTGAAATAATAAAAAGTGTTCTGTATTAGTTTTAGCCATAAATTAATGCTATTATAATTCAAGATAGACCTAAAGTGGTATATTTAAAATAAGTGTGGGTTTAGGTTGGACTAAAATTTTGCATTATTTACTGTTACCCTAGTTTACAGTTAATATATATCTTCCAATGAAAATGTTGATGAAATCAATAATTTGCTTCATTCCTTTACCCTTTTATTCTTTCTTTCCATACCATATGTACACTTAAAAAGCAATATTTCACTTGATTAACAATGTAATAAATTAAAAATTATGGTCCCTTTTATATCTAAATTAAGTAGTGTGTTTAGGGCTCTCTCTGACCCAAACATTTATTTTAGACTGTTTTGTCCAGTCACTAATTTTTTATTTTTTTTTATCGTACTGCCAATTGAACCCAGAGCCTTCTTACTGAGCTGCATCTCCAGCCTACTTATTATTTTGAGGCAGGATCTCAAGTTGCCCAGTTGGGCTTGAACTAACAATCCCTGTACCTCAGCCTCCCTCAGTGCTAACTGGCAATTTTTAATATTGATTAAGATGAATACTACTTTGTTTGAAAACTTCACTCCCTCGTAGGTCTTTCTATCAGCTTTGTACTATGTGACGTGTACCCCACAGTTACCCAGTACAGTGGAGAAGGTTTGAGCAACAGACTCTGCATCTCCTCCTTAGAAAACAATGCTAAAGATACACCAGAGAACATTGCTTTTGTCAAAGAACTTCAGAGTAAAAGAGCCATTAGTAATAGTCACTTGGATCCATGTCATAATGTCACCATAAAATATTAAAGGAACCTAAGATAGGAGAGAGTCACTCAGTCTAGAGAGAGAATAAAGCTCTACTCAGAATTTTATGCAGATAAGGAATTATACCTGTGGTGTGAAGTTAGGAATGGAGGGGAAATCTGAGGTCCAAAGGGGAAATTAAAAGGTTTGAGACACAAATTGAGTAGCTGAGGGGAATACCTGGGGGTTGGCAACTGCACACTCCTAGTGCACACAGGACCTGCTCAATCTGTAAGCTGGGAATCACAAACTCCATGAATCTTCTTGCCTGCTTACCTTCCGGTCCTGAACAATACACCACCATCATTTTTAAGCTGGAATGACTTTGAGGTACTCATGTACAAATGCTACTATATTTCCCTTTTATCATCTTTTTGGAAAATGAACTATATAGTGCATGTTCCATAACATCTATGTTTTGCACATTGATTGTTTTAATTCTTGGTAACTTTTTAATAAAAATATTAAATTTGGGTTTACTACAACTTTTAAAATTAATTTAGGAAGTTATTTCCACTTCAATATTTTATTCCTCCTGAAAGTAAAGAGAATGTAGGTGTGGAAATTAATTTTATAAATTAAGTGTCTAAGACAATTCAAATTAAATGTTTTACAGTGTGAAGTGGAGCTACAGTTCTTGCCCTTATATTGCTGGTTAGCATCTTGAGGGAGACATATATGAATTATTCAGCTGATCAAAAGACACTAAATAGATTTGGATATACTTACAAAATTTAAACTTGCATTAGCTATCACAGAGAAAATCTGAAATGATTAGTGTTATAGGTCAAAAGATGCAACAGAACTGAACTTCCTTTCTGAATGAAGGTCAAAATGAAAATAATCAGTTCCTGCATCTGCCATTTTGCCCCTGGAAACACCTGAAATCATCCAGTAAGACAAATATAATTCAGGCTATCCTTTTTCAAAATAATTTATTAGTTAAAGTCAAATCCAATGAAATATTGAGACCTCCATATTTTGTAATTGAGCCATACTTTGCAGATAATGATACATAATGTTGAATGTAATCAGGTTACAGTATAACAATTTCTGAATAGAAATGCTGTGGTTGTTATTTTATAATGATTCAAATTGCATATGATTATAAATTTACCTTAAAGTTGAAATCACTACTCTTCCTTTTAGGAAGTTACTAGCTGATACTTCAAAAACTTATGAGATGTGAGTAATTAAAATTGTCAACAACTCTTTTCGTTTATGGATGATATAAAAAATTGTGTTGTTTTAAATAGCTTTAGGGAAATGTTAAAGAATTTCCTTAATTAGAATATTACTCACAATATGTGGAGATTTTTTGTGTGTATTTTGGTCTGAAAATATTGCATCAATAAGACACAGAAGTGATATGAGAAGTAAAATGCCAAGTATGTATGTTTCTTTGGCTAAGTAATACACTGTTATATTATGATCCTTGCTCTGTAGGTACTCATAACAAAAGGAAACAGTAATGTTTAAAGTAGTATTCTGATAACTGGGATCAGTCAGTAGGATACAGAAAGGAGATAATTCCAATTTTCTTCAAATTTGTTTTAAATGAGAAGAAATAAAATATATAATTGCAAAGGAAACAAGTGAAGAATATTTCATTAGTAAATAACACATTGTGTTCAAATACAGGCCATAAATTAGGAGATTTGAGGACATGAGAAGTGCAGGCCAGTAGTATTTTGGTGACATCCCCAGACCATAGTGGCTATTAAATGTAAACCAAAATAATTTTAATAACATCCAATATCTCCAGTTGCCTCCTGGACAACATAATTTAATCATTCCAATTATTCAAAATTATAAAGTCTCTGAAACTGAACTTAACATATTTCTAGTCTATAATTGAGTTAATTAAATAAAACCTTTTAATTTATATCTTGTGATATGTGATAGAATACTACTTTTAAGTCATGGCTACACATTAGAGTCACTAAGGAAATTCTAGAAAGTACTGATATCCAGACCTCACTACGTCCAAGATTTTGTTTTCCTAGTACTAGAGATCAAACCCAGGGCACTTGGACTAAGCTATATTCCAAGCCTTTAAAAATATCTATTATTTTGAGAAAAGAACTCACTAATCACTAAACTGTCAGGCTGGGCTTAAACTCATGATCCTCCTGCCTCTGCCGATTCGAAAATGTAATTGTAGTTGGGAAACATTACATTGAATTAAAGATTCTACTAAGTATTGTCAGAGTTATGTTAGGTGAAATCTTATCTAGCATAATCACATAAAAAATAAAGAGCACTCATAGCCCTGATTTAGCTATTTTAGTAATAAATGAAGCTGTTGGTCCACACAGCAACATATTGATACTTCAAGGGACATATTTCACTTCACTATCTCTTTCTCCTTTGGTCCTCTCTCCAAGTCTTAAAGATGCATCTCCTTTCTGATTTTTAACTCTCCTATTGTATGAATTGCCGAAAGACTTTTATAGCATCACTTATATCTTAAAATACATTTATGAGCAAATACGGAAGAAAAGGTTAGACTGGAAACTGAGAGAATTTTCACTTTTAGGTGTGTAACACTTGCTACATTTAATGCAACTTTGCTTAAATACTTAGTTTTTCTAAGCTTCACATTTCTAAATTCCAAATGTTAAGTGTAATTGTAGTTAAAGTATCCAGCCAACATGGCCACGAAAATGAAAGAGGGAGGTATGGAAACCCAAGGCCTATGCTGGTACTGCTTCCCATGGCCCACCCTCTTACCACTATTCTTCCTATGATTTCCTCAGGAAAACATACAATGTCTTTTTTTTCTATCAAATTATCTTACTATATGTTATCTTAACTCCATATGCCTCTCCTTTTCTAGATTTATCATAGATGTAATTAATACCTGTTTAATAATTTGATTAAAATTTGTATTGGGGCCTCCTCCTAATAGGTGAATGCTTTACACTGAGCTATGCGGTAGTCTCAGTTTTTGTCATTGCTGTTTATTTATTTTTATTCATTGATTTTATGTTACATTTTAGGTATACAATATGATGACATTCATTATTGGGAATTTGTACCTTTACATAATCTCTCTTGGTTTTTATTTTTTTCCCCATTCCCCTGCCCTTCCTTCAACCCCTGCACTCCTCCCTATTTACAAAGACTTTGTTTCCATTTTTTCATTTTCTCATATTTATTCCTTTCCCTTCT
The DNA here is from genome assembly GCF_053883595.1 of Heterocephalus glaber. Classification (NCBI taxonomy): domain Eukaryota; kingdom Metazoa; phylum Chordata; class Mammalia; order Rodentia; family Bathyergidae; genus Heterocephalus; species Heterocephalus glaber. The sequence goes on from NW_028258147.1 coordinate 23,664,226, forward strand.
TTCCTTCCCCCTGCCCCTTCTACTTCCCCTTCCCTTTTGGACCTTTTCTTCTTATTTCACATTGTCTGTTATATTTTGATCCTGATTTACACTTTCAGTTTCTCACACCAGAGAAACTATTCAGGATTTACACATGTATGTCCTATTTATTTTACTTAAGAGTATGGCCTCAATGTGCATCCATTTAGCTATAAATATCTCTAGTTTCTCATTCTTTATGGCTGAGTAGTACTCCATTTTATAAAAAAAACCCACATTTTCTTTATCCAATTTCCGCTTGATAGGCAATTAGTCTGTTTCCAAATTTTAGCTATTACAAAATGTGCTGCTATAAAAATGGATGTATATTTATATCCTTGTGGTATGATTCCTTTTTTTTTTTTTGCTTAAATTCTTTTATTGGTACATTTTAGGTATAAAATACATTTACATTTATTATTGGGTGCTTCGTAATAGCTAAAGCTTGGAAAGAGCTCAAGTGCCCATTAACTGGAAACTGGATAAAGAAGATGTGGTTTTTCACACATGTGAAATACCGAAGTTTCTCTAGTGTGAGAAACTGAAAGTGTAAATAAGGATTAAAATTATTAATTTTCTACACCAATGCCTTCAAGAGTTCTACCTAACTTCTCTTCCAGGTGGTTTAGTGGTTTTTTTTAATATTTAGACTTTTAATCAATTTCAATTTTAGTATAGTGCATGGTGAGAGATATAGGTCTAGTTTTAATCTTTGGCAGGTTGAAACCCTAGTTTTCCAGCACTGTTTATTAAAAAAGCTATCTTTCCTTCAGTGAGGGTGATTGGCTCCTTTGTCAAAGATGAGGTGGCTGAGTGTGTGTGGAGTTGTTTCTGTATCTTCTAATCTGTTCCACTGATACATGGGTCTGTTTCTTTGCCAGTACCATGCTGTTTTTATCACAATAGCTTTGTAGTATAGTTTCAAGTTGAGGATTGTAATACTCCCTACCTTGTCTTTGTTGCCTAGAATTGCTTTTGCTATTCTAGGTCTCTTCTTGTTCCAAATGAAATTTTGGATTGTTTTCTCAAACTGTGCAAAGTATGCTATTGGAATTTCAAGTGGGATTGCATTGATCTATATAGCAGTTTTGGAAGTATGGCCATTTTTCACCATATTGGCTTTTCCTACCGAGGAACAAGGGATGTCTTTCCATTTTCTGATACCTTCTTCAATCTCTTTTTTTCAGAGTGCCATAATTTTCAGAGTAGAGATCTTTGATTTCTTTCATTAGGTTGATTCTTAAGTATTTCAATATTGGATGCTATCGTGAAAGGAAATGTTTTTCTAGTTCCTCTTCCAACGAGTCTGTTTTTTGTGTACAGGAAGACTATTGATTTTGGGGTGCAGACCTCTATCCAGCTACTCTACTTAATTTGCTTATTAAGTCTAGAAGACTTTTGGTGGAGTCTTCTATATAGAGTATTGTGTCATCTGTAAATAATGACAATTTGACTTCTTCATTTTCTATCTTTATTCTTTTTTCTTTCTCTTGTCTAATTGCTGTGGCTAATGTTTCCAGAGCTATACTGAACAGGGGTGTTGATGGTGGACATCCTCATCTTGTTCCTAATTTTAGTGCGAAGGATTTCAAGTGTTGACCATTTAGTATGATATTGGCTGTTGGTTATTCATAGATGGCTTTCATCAGGTTGAGATAGAGACCATCTATTTCAGTTTTCTGTGGAGTTTTTATCACGAATGGGTGTTGGATTTTGTCAAATGCTTCTTCTGCATCTATTGAGATGATCATATGGTTTTTGTCCTTGGCTCTATTAATATAGTATATTACATTTATTGATTGGAGTATGTTGAACCATCCCTGCATCCCTGGGATAAATCCGACTTGGTCAGGGTGTATGATCTTCTTGATGATCTTCTGCATTCTGTTTGCCAGTATCTTATTGAGGATTTTTGCATCTATGTTCATTAGTGAGATTGGCCTATATTTCCCTTTTACGTTTGGTTCTTTCTCTGTTTTGGGGATCAAGGTGATGCTTGCTTCCAGGAATGAATTTGGAAGTATTGTTTCCCTTTCAATTTCATTGAAGAGTTTAAAGAGTAGTGTCAATAGTTCTCTAAATGTCTTGCATCATTCATCAGTGAAACAATCAGGACCCAGGTTTTTCTTCATTGGTTAGTTTTTCATTATGTTTTCAAATTCATTGATTGATATTGGGTTGCTTAGAATTTTTATGTCTTCTTCATTCAACTTTGGTAATTCATATGTATCTAGAAATTTGCCCATTTCTCTTTTTTTTTCTCCCTCTTATTGGTGTATAGGTTCTCAAAGTAGGTATTGATGATCCTCTGGATTTCTGCTGGATCTGTTGTAATTTACCTTTTTTGGTCTTTTTTTGATAAGGTTGGCTAATGGTTTGTAAATTTTGTTTATTCTTTTGAAGAACCAACTTTGCACTTACTTAAACATTTTCTATGAGCACGTATGTGGTCTATGTCGGAGAATGACCCCTGTGCAGCCAAAAAGAATGGGTATTCTGATTTTTGGGTAGAACACCCTGTAAACATCTGTTAAGTTCATTTGTTCAAGAGTTTAATTGAGTTCTAGTATTTTGTTGTTTATTTTCTCTCTAGTTGATCTATTTGTGACAGTGGGTATTGAGGTCCCCCACTACTATTGTATTAGTGCTTATTTGATTTTTCATGTCCATTAGTATTTGTTTTATATAGTTGGGTGCACTATATTTGGTGCACATGTATTTATGATTGTCATCTTCCTCTTGGATTGTTCCCTTTACAAGGATGTACTGGCCTTCTTTGTCTGTCTTAATTAGTGTTGGTTTGAAATTCAATTAATCTGCAAAGAGGAAAGCTGCTCCTCCTTTCTTTTGGGTTCCTGTCACATGGAGTATTATTTTCCACCCTTTAACTTTCATCCTATGAGTTTCTTTTTGAATTAAGTGTGTTTCTTCTATGCAGTATATTGTTGGATCTTGCTTCTTGACCCATTCTGCCAGTCTATTTCTTTTGATTGGTGAATTGAGAATATTAACACTGATGGGTATAACTAATATGTATTGATTTATCCTTGTCATGACTTTTTTCTGTTGTTGGATTCTCCCCCTTTACATTTAATTTCTTATCTTGCCTGATGGATTCATTCTGCTGGGTTTCATGGAGTTGTGATTCCTATTGTCTTTTCCTAGGATATTGTTTAGAATTTTTTTTGGAATGTGGGTTTGGTACTCATGAAGTTCCTCAGGTGTTCTTTGTCATGAAAGTATCTTATTTCTCCATCAAGGTTCAAAGATAGTTTTGCAGGATACATCAATCTGGGTTAGAGGTTGTTTTCCTTTAGAGCTTGAAATACTTCACTCCAGGCTCTTCTTGCCTTGTTGGTTTGTGTTGATAAGTCTGATGTGATTCTGATCGGCATTCCTTTGTATGTGATTTATTTGTTTTCTCTGCTTGAGGTATGTTGTTCTTCTGTTGGGTTTCTGGAATCTTGACTATTATATGGCTAGGTGTAGAGTTTTTTGATCATGGCTAGTAGAGTCCTATATGCCTCATTTATCTGTATGTCAAGTTCTTTTTCCTTGCTTGAGAAGTTTTCTGGCATTACTTCTGTGAGGAGATTTTTTTTAATGTTGTTTGCATTCTATGCTGTTTTTTCATTGACTCCAATCAGTCTTATATTATTCTTTTTTGTATCATCTAGCACCTCCTGGATTGATTTCTCTTAGTCCTTTACTGTTTTTAAGAAATTTTTCTTTTCCTAATCACTAATTCCAATCCTGTCTTCTATATCTGATATTCTGTCCTCACATTGGCTCATTCTGCTCTGTAGACTTTTAATGGTATGTTTATTCTCCTGGATTTCTCTTTGCATCTGTTTTATGGATTCCATTTATTTTCTATGTTGAGATTCCATCATGTTCCTCAGTTCTTCTAGTTTGTATCTGTGTCTGTTCTAGAGTTACTAATCATGTCTTTCACTATTGGCACAATCTCTGCTCTTATCTGAGAAATTATTTCTGATTTCATTTTTTCCAGATCCTCTTTTGTTACCAGTTCAGGGAGTCCAGATCATCGAGTATCAGATTGTCCCGTCTCACTGCCCCTTGAGGTTGTCTTAGGTGATCTGGAAGTCTGGTTTTGAGACTTGTTTATGTGTCTTCTCATTTTAACAGATGCAGCCTGCTGAATTTTTGTTGAGGTGAGTTTTGCTCACCCAGTGGGCTTCAGTTCTCAGCAAGCCTCAGAGAGGCCTTCTCTCTGCTGCTCACCACTGTGCCAAATCCTCAGAATGGTGGCCTTCTGAGCTGCCCCTATAGTCCAGGCAGGGTCCTGACTGTTGCCTGAACATGCTTGGAATATCATCTGGGTGTGACTCTGACTAGGGCCTGCACACCTGCATAGCTATTGTCTGGAAGGGCCTTTGACTTGGGCCTATGCACCCGAGGTGCTGGTGTCTAAGTGGCTTCTGGCTGGTGTCTAGACCCACTTATCAATGGTATCTGTGTGGCCCACTGGCTGTTGCTTGCACATCTTTGCAGCTGTTTTCCAGCAGGCCTTTGGGCCCAGGCTGCTGGTACCTGGGCAGGGCCCTGTATGGGACCTGCCTGCACCCATGCCACTCTGTTCCATGCGGCCTTCTCCCTGGAATCTGAGAGCACTTACAGATGGTATTTGGATGGGCCTGTGGCTGTTGCTTGAGTACCTATGCAGTGCAGCTCTTTTCCAGTTGGGCCTCTTACTGGGGCCTGTGGGCTCAAGCTGCCTTCATTGCTTTTTGATAATAGAACAGAGATTGACATATTTTATGAATTAGATATCTGTTGAATGCCTAGATGGATAAATGGATGGATGAATATATACATTAATGAAAATATTCAATGAGCATTTAATTCTAGACATTATATACCAAGAAGTTTAGTACATATACACATGACTGTTTATTAATTAGATCAGTATACACTGCATCATAAAGTAAGTTATGAAAAGGTTAACTAACTTGCCCAAAGACAAACCGATAAAAAAGAGCAGAATGAGAAAAAAATGACTTATATCCCATTCCACTGTTAATATCTTTTTCCCTGTCTCTCCCTTTATTCTTAAATGAAATAAGCTGATTCTCCCATAAATTCAGAGACTTTGTTTCCTCTGTTACTCCTTTCAGTGCAATGATCACACAATCAAGATCTCAGGTCCACAGTCTCAAGATTTTCAACACACAGAGAGCACTTTTCAAACTCTTGTCTCTAGCAGAAGCACTCAAAAATATCCAAAATGTGCAGTGTCTTTCCCCATTCCTAGAGATGTTGAATCAGTAGTGTGGTAGGAGGCACAAATACATGAATTTTATAAAGCCCACAACTGGTGATAATGCAGAGACCATGCCTATAACAATACTGGAGGCACATAAGCCCTAAGAGCTCTGCTTTGAGAACTAAACATTTTGAAAGGCTTCTTAGGTATAGAGCAAAGTAGTAAGAAATTTCAAATGATTCCAGTATTCCAAATACAGGAAATTTCAGGGTTGAGAAAAATATACTGTTATTATTGGACACTGTAAAGTTTTGTGAAGAGGATAGAAGTGTCATTGTGTTTAAAAATTATTGAACCATGCACAGTCAAGCAGAAAAACTGTCAGTTAAAAGTTACAATAATCATACTTCAATACTGGCTTGTGAAATGGGAAATCCTCAGTTTGTAAAAATAATGCTAATATCATTTATATGAACCAATTTAACTAATAACTAATAACTACTCACTGTGGCTGTATACATATATAATTAAATGTGTTACTATTTTATAATAAGTTTTGCCCAATTAGAACAATATATTCCTTGTGTAATATGGATATTTAAAATTATTGCTCTGAACAAATTATAAAAATATAATTGTAACTGACAAATTTCTTTGTTTTTTTTCTTGGCATTGTTTTGTATTTTTCATTTTTAATTTTTTTCCTTGGTACAAAAGAAAAAGGTACTCATTTTTCCAAATCTAAATAAAACTTACTCTTTTTGTATTTCTTTAGGAAAATAGTTTTCAAATTTGAAGCTGTGTGCTAATCTTTTATATGGAGAAGTGTGACTATTTCTAGTTTTAATGTACACTACATTAATATGAAATTCATAGTGTTTTGAAGAACAGTGGAAAATTTGAAATCCTATGCACCAAGGTTAAAATCCTATTTCTAGCACTTTCCCATGTTGCTACCTGGGGCAAATTTTATAAACTCTCTATGCTTCAATTTACTCATCTATATTTTATAGCTTTTTGGGCACTGGGTAAAATAGTATACATAAAAGACTCACTGTAATCTGTGAAAAAGACTAGATAGCTGTTTTTTAAAAGTTATGAAGCAGGCCCTTTTTTTTACCAAGACAGTTCCAAAGGCGAAGAAGGAAGCTCCTGCCCCTCCCAAAGCTGAAGCCAAAGCAAAAGCTTTGAAAGCCAAGAAAGCAGTGCTGAAAGGCATCCACAGCCACAAAAAGAAGGAAAATCCGCATGTCATGCACCTTCTGCCGTCCCAAGACACTGAGGCTCCAGCGGCAGCCGAAACACCCTCGGAAAAGCGCCCCCAGGAGAAACAAGCTTGACCACTATGCCATCATCAAGTTCCCCCTGACCACAGAGTCAGCCATGAAGAAGATAGAGAACAACAAACACACTCGTATTCATTGTGGATGTCAAGGCCAACAAGCACCAGATCAAACAAGCTGTGAAGAAGCTCTATGACATTGATCTGGCCAAGGTCAATACCCTAACCAGGCCTGATGGAGAGAAGAAAGCGTATGTTCGACTGGCTCCTGATGATGATGCTTTGGATGTCTCCAACAAAATTGGGATCATCTAAACTGAGTCCAGCTGGCTAATTCTAAATACACATTATTTTCACCATATAAAAAAATAAATAAAAATAAAAGTTATGAAGCAGGGGGATTCCTAGCATCACATCTAGCAACATAATTTTCAGTTTTATTGAAGTCTAATTAATATGCAAAATATTTCAACCATTTAACATACAGATTTTGGTGAGCTTGGATATACACACACAGTCTTGAAATCTGTCACCTTCAAAAATGTCATCGTGTTCTTTGTGAGGATTTTGTTTTTAGGTAAGAATACTTAAACATGAGGTCTATTCATTTAACAATATTAAAATAGACAATACTATATTGTTAACTATAGTATTACTTTCTGCAGTAGATCTGTAAACTTTTTCATTTTATGTAATGTCAATTTTCTAATTATTATAGCATTTGCCATTTCCCTTTCCCTTCACTCTTTCAACCATACTCTCTGCTTTTATGACTTTGACTGTTTTAATTATCTTATGTAAATGGAATCATGCAGTATTTGGCCTTCTCCTTTCAATTATCATAGTGTCCTCTAATTTCATGCATGTTATTTCCCATGACAGGGTTTCTCTCTTTTTAACACTGAAAAATAATCATGTTATGTATATATCACAGCCCAAATGTCCACGTGCAGCCACATGGCTTTCTGAATGCTGTCGGGCTTCTTTGTAGACATATGCAGTTCTTATTTCTAAGTCAGTCACAGGCTCTCCGCATTAGTCTCTGCCTGATTTCTGCACCCCATACCTGTGATCCAGTTTCAAATAGTGGTGTCAAATGGTATCAATGGCACAATTAACCACATTCAAAATTTTTTCTTATCTCAAACCAGGACATGAGAAATTCATTCTGTTATTTTTAAAATGTGTGCTATAATAGCAAACAAAATACGCAAGTTTCCTGCTAATTAGCTGTGTAACCTTGAGCTTCAATACTTCTAACAAATGAGCTGGATGTTCCTCTCATCTAGCTTTCAAATTATTTAACTTATAACCTTTCTGCATATAACAAACACCTTTTTTTTTTTGTACCACTGGGATCTAGTTTTTTTTGAATAATTATTAAATGAAAAGCAAATTGTGTCAGTATACATAGGAATTTTTAGTATAAAAGATAACACCTGAAATGATTCTTATTGTTTTCACTATCAATGGACAATTCAGTTGAATATTTTAGAATGACAATTAGGAATATGATATAGGGTAGGAGTACATTTATACTATAAGAATACTTATTTAAGAAGATTTATGAAGCCTTTTAGAATAATCTTTATTTTCTAATTGAATATGGCTTAATTCTTGTTATACAAAATTTAGCTTTATTAACTGAACATGACTGTTTTCGTGATTCAGTTATGAAGCTATATATTTTAGAGCATAATATTGTGTAAAAGTTATGTACCTAAAAACAATGTATCATACTAAGTCATTACAATAAAAAGGACATCAATGATGTAGAATTTTCTCCAGTGGAAACTAAAGAACTTATTTATTCAAATCCATTTACCTGCAGCTAAAACAAAGTAAAATTTTATGACTTTGATGGTAAAAGTACAACTAGGCTCTCAAGCTTAACCAAAATATATACACACATATATATATATATATATATATATACATATACATATATATATATACATATACTCAATTGATAGGAAAGATTCTACTTAAATATTTGCTAATATGTTTAATATTCTACATTCATGGAGTACTATTTTCCAAAACCTATAAATGTCATTGTTAATACATGTGCCTTGCTGTTTTTGGTTTTCCAGAATGAATGAAATGGTTTGAAAAGAATCATCTGATTTATCAGTTATATACTGAATTTACAGATTTTATAACATAAAGCATGTTCAAACTTGTCAATTCTGTTCTTGTATGCATTAAAAAGAAACCATGAAGGGCCAGGGATTTCGATCAGTGGTTTTGCTGCCTGCTACGCAAGCTCAGGGACCCGAGTTCGATCCCTGGTACTAAAAGAAAAAGAAACCGTGAAAATGTTACTCAAATCACATAAAGAATGATGACTTGGGGTATTTAATTTATGAATACTCATAAAAATGTGATTTATAAACATTTTGTGAGCATATTTTGTTTTTACAAGAAGTAATAAATAAATGACAACTGATGATATAGTAAGTGCTAATAGACATATCCTCTTCTGTCTATCTTTATACAACAAAGATCATTAGGTGAATCCTGTGCAGACCTATAATCCTAAACGTGCACTAATTCTGGGCAGTGTCTCAGCCCCTGTCCTGATCCCCTTCTGCCCACACACTTCTTACAATCTCTGTGTTTAAAATATTTTTAGTTCAAGATGCCGATCTACATGGATAAGGGTAACTTCTCTGGTAAATTCTTTAAAATTATTATTAGTCTATCAAGCAATATCTTAAATGCAACTATGTGACTTTATTAATTGCTTTAAAATTTAAATCAGATTAAAAGTTATTTTCCAAGTTCACTCAAAGGAGTGATGCATGCTTGAAAGTGATATGCATGTTGGTTTATAAATAACATTTTAATTAATGTAAAATTATATCTATAAACATCTAATATTAGACAATTAAAATTGAGAAAGCAAAATGAATGATGTGGAAATTGGAGTGCCAGAAAATAATGTGATTTAAATGTGTTACTGATAATTAACCTCAGTATTATAAAATATGAATATTAAATTTAAAAAGAAATTATATCATCATACTAAATGTATGTGTGTAAATATATTTAACTAGACAATTATATGTGTAATACACACACGCATATATATATATACATATACATATATATATATTCAGTAAATTGTTTTGATTGGCATGAAGTTTATAATTAGGAGAGTTTCCAGATTGGAAAGTCTAACTACAGTTTGATCCAACTAATGTTATTAATTAATTGACATCGTTTATAGAGACCTTTCGGACTTTCAAGTCATACTGGGAGACAAAAAAGATTCTTTGCCACATATTAAAATTGTTATTCTTCTTTAAATACTACCATGAGTGGAAATTTACCAGTGCTATTTTAGTATGTGCCCTAAACCACATTACGGATGCTATGACTGTATATCTAAGAACTCTAACATAACATAACAAAATATTAACACTGATGGAAAAGTATACTAAGTTGGTGGATGTAAAATAACCCAATACCATAGTTGGTATTTGTTTTTAGAGCAAAAATGCAAACATAGTAAAAAAAAATCTGCCTTTCCCAGGAACTACAAAAACAATGATAAACACATCACATGTATAAGGATGATGTAATAAGAAATAAGCAAAACCTAAATAAAAATGATTACATTTCATTGAAAAGCATAAAACAAGAATTTCATAAATAACAAAATATTTTAAATAATATTAAAATGAAACTCTTCTCCAAATTAATATACAATTGTGGTGAATTCTTAATTACTGTGTCAATGGGCTTTGTAGAGAGCTGTACAAAATTATTTTGAAGTTAATGTGAAAGAATAAATGGAAGATAAATACAAATAAATTTATTTAAAAGAAAAATTGGAGGATGGATATTTCTTATCGCATATTAAAATCTAATAATATTATTTTAAGCAAAACAGTAATTGTCATAATCTTAAAAAATTAGAAATATGTATTTGGAGAAAGAATTACATACAAATAAGTTTAAAACAACATACTTATAAAATGCACATTTTAAATTCTGTTACGTATGATATGACCATAATAGCAAGCCAATGGTTACTTACTAAGTGTCCATATCATTAAACCTTTGTACATATCATTATCATTTTAACAACCATTATGATGAATTTACTTTTAAAGAGGTTAAAAGTTTAAAAAGATCACAGAGGCATGTTTTAGCACAGTTCTAGGAAACCATTTAAACATAATTAGAATATTATAGTTTATAATAGTAAAAAAATTAGTTTACAATTATTGACAGGTTGACCCTATATAAAAATTTTAAATTGATTATTTTTGGTTAGTTATTTGCTAGTTTTTCAGTTGGACCTTCCTTGATAACATGGTTTTACTTCTCTCTCTCTTTGATACCATATTTTTCAGGGCCTCTTACTGCACCAGTTCATTGTACATTTGTCCATTGTTTCCAAATTCTTAGGTCTCCATCCCAGTCAAGAAGCAAAGGGAAGAAGAGTGGAGAATACTCTAACATAAATGTATTTATTTGTAAATGATATGCAGGTTTTCATAGAATAATATATGTACTTGAGTTAGAAACAAAAATCCTTATTTCATATCCTGTGAAACATAGCCCATGGACTAGTAAAAATATGCTATAAGGGATGGAGTCTACAAATTCTGCTGGATGTTAAATTCTTTTTGTTGTAAAACACCAATTTAATTGTTGTGTGATTTCCTATGTATAGGTTAGCATAATTTTCTAAAATATCATAAATGGCTAACTGATGCTACTGGCAGTGGAACTCAGGGTTATTAGACTCTAGAAGTTAATATTTTTTCTTTCTGAGATGTGTATATATGTGCATACATGCACACACATTTGTATATGTTCATATATACATATATATATATATATATATATATATTTTTTTTTTTTTTTTTTTTGTACCGGGGATGGAACTCAGGACCTTGAGCTTGCAAGGCAGGTGGCGGAACCACTGAGCTAAATCCCTGGCCCTGTTCAAATATATTTTTAAAGTTTAAACTGTAGTTTAGTTTTCTTAGAATGCTATAATTCTTTAAAATGAAATGATATCTACCTAATTTTTATAAAACCCAAGCTTGGGCATTGCTATAATTAGAAACAAAACAAAACAAAAAACAAACAGAAGACCCTACAATATTTTGTTAAAAATGTACTTTATTTGAAAAAGATCTCACCCCTAAATCTTCTAACTTCTAGTTACAACAGGATTCAATTTATGGCTTGTAATATTTAAAATTTGTTTAGAGAACAAAAAGCTCCAAGGGTTAATTAATATTTATTAAGTGTATAATTTACTTCATTTTTCTTGAAATATAGACAAATGAAATACTGTTTCTAATCAATTTCTGTGTCTTTGTCTCCAACATAGTTCAGTTCCAGAAAGGTAAACTCCTGTTCATAATGCTCTGTCAGAATTTGCTTGTAATTGAAAGGAGCTAAAATGGTATATGTGTTTTTGTGGAAAGGTAGTGTGGATAGGTGTGTCATTGAATAATATCTCTCTGGCAAAAGACTTATACTTCAAGTGACTTTACGGAGATGAGCCCTTCATTATTGATTCTTAGTCTTAGGTGATAGTATTAAGGCTTACTGGAAAATTAAGCAAGCTTAAATACTGTTACAGACCCCTGAGCAATGCTGCTTTCTGGTCCACGTTGTGGATTAGTAAGTGATTGACCTCAATTAAATCCTTCAATCGTATTGCCTGATAGAATAGAAGGAGGAGGGGAAGAATTGGATGTGTAGAAGAGCTTTTCACTTTCCTTTATATCTGGTCAAAAAGACCTAACTAATGACCATTAATTCCTGTGCAGAAGTTTGATATGGATATGATTCTAGGCCAAGAGTATGCTATTCAATTTGACTTAATAAGAAATTGTCAATTAAATTGTACAGGGAAACCATATCAAGCTATTTGCATAAGCTGTGAAATATTGATTTTTAATTTTTAATGCTTTGAGTAAAAAAAATTTTTTTAGCACAACTCTCTAGTAGGCCATTTATTTTTATATTGAAAAGAAATGGTTGGAGTTATACCCATGTATCTTGAACTCACAGATTTCTTTATCTTTTGCCCTTTGGTTAACTGATTTTAATTAAAATCAAATATATTAGAATATAATTTTTAAAATGAAAATAGAGCTTACTTTAATCCCTTGAGTATTTCTATTTCTTCCAATTTCTTCTTTTTGTCATTATTTCAAATATGTTTTTGAAAATGGAATCTTAAATGTGTTTTTTTCTTAAAATCTCCAAAATTTTTTATATTGACATTGGCTAATATGGTCTCCTTATTGAACATACATCCATGTGTTAATTTTGATTTATTTCTGTTATTGTCCATTTAAAAATTGGAAAAAGATAGAAGTACACGAGGAAGTAGAAAACAGGAATATTAAAGCTTAAGGCAATGTTAATATTAAAGAGAAGATGGCACATGTAGCAGTTTGTATCTAAGTTTTTGAAAAATTTGTTTATAAAGCAGAGCATAGCATTTTACATGACTTTAAAAGGCATATTATCTTATTTAATGACTACCAAATATTACCATTTTAATTATTTTTATCTTACATTTGTATTTCTCCACCACTTGATATTAGAACAATATATTTCATTTGCCTTTTTTCAATCAGATGATACCTTTATTTTAGATTTATAAAAGTTAAAAACAATACATTTTGTTACCACAATTTTCATATTCTTCCAGTTTGTTCATTAATTTTTAAAGTCTAGATTTTGTTTATAAAGAAATTATTCTGATTTCTTACTTGGGTGGAATTTTGTATTCAATCTCACTCTCCAGCCCCTGTATGGCATAGCTTGTTTCTTTCCTACCTTCTTCCTTTCTTCCCTCCCTCCTTCTTTCCCTCCCTTCCTTCCTCTTTCCTTCCTTCCTTCCTTCCTTTCTTCCTTCCTTTCTTCTTCCCTCCCTCCCTCCCTTCCTTCGTTCCTTCCCTCTTTCCTTCCGTTTTCTTCCTCCTTTCCTTTCTTCTTTCCCTCCTTCCTACTCTGTCCTCATTTCTTTCTTTTCTTAGGATCAATCCCAGGGGCTTGTGCATGCTAAAAGTGCTCTAATGAGTCACACCTCTAACACTTATCATAGTTTTTTCTCATTGCTTTATATTTTCCATAACTTCTTAGAAGAATTATTGGCAGTTTTTTCAGTATGGCTGATGACGTTGGCATTGTTAATTATGTTCTGTTTTGCTTTGCTTAAAATATAGATATTAATTTGTCAGAAATGTGGTGTCTTCAAATACCTCTTGCATTTCTACCTTTCTTTCAGGCCCTTCTAATAGTCTTCCCATCTCATCCTCTTGGCTAAGATTCTCCCTATGACTGTTTCTTTCTGAGGATAGGGACCATTAATTCCTTTATTCATTTGAAGGTACCAACTTTATGGATTTTTTCTTATGTCCAATGGTAATTCATAAAGCAATAAAATCATAATTGATCCATAGTTGTCTTACTTTGAAATTACAATTCTACAGTATATTGCATGGATTTAAAAACTACAACTCACAGACCAAATCTTGCCCACCATCTGCTTTAGTAAATACATTTTTTGCACACGATTATGTTCATTTTATTATACTTCCTATGGCTGTCTCTGCCCTGAAAAATAAGGTTGAATTCTTGAGATATGTATTGTATGGATGAAAAAACCTATACTATTTATTATTTGGTCCTTTATAGAAAATACTTAATGGCCTGTGATATAGTGGATCTATTTAATTGTTAAATTTGTATTTGGTTTTTTGTTTGTTCGTTTTTGGATAACGATCTGTTTTTCTCTATAAGAGTTTTGATCCTTTATTAAAATTACAGGTTTTTCATTTGACACAGTTTGGAGGCATTGTATTGACTGCATAGGAGAAGCAAGTGTTTTTATTAAGGGTTTTAGACATGCTGCCCCTGGAATTTGTATTTAAGTAGATTGCATTATATTTTAGAGTTCTGATCTGCTTGTCTTCACCATAAGGTTTGCTGAAAGAAATACTGGAGTAGAGGAAAGTTGATGATTAAACTCGAAAGGATAGAATTTAGAGCTAGAAATCAGGTTATTAAGGACTCATGCATCAGTGAAATGCAGCTTGCAATAGGAAGCCATCAACAGCTTTTCAGCTAGAAAATGGCATTCAGATTTATGCTTTAGGGCAGGAGGATCACTGTGCTGAGTGTGGACGAGCTGTGTTGTAAAGTTGAAAAGCTTTTCCATTAGTACATTGATTAGTTATGACTCAGAATAATCCACTCCAGAAAGAGTAAGAAACTTATAACAAAGCAATAATGATGGAGGGGGGATAGGATGATGTTTAGATTGCCTAGGTGAAAAGAGGGAGAGTGACACGGAGAGAGAGGAATACACAGTTCCGTATGCTCTCATCCAGATAAGTGCATTTATATAAGAAATACACAGAAAAGATTGACTTAAGTAGGAAATAATGTTTCACCTTATAGGCATATTGAATTGAAGGTGTCTCTGGAACATCGTGGTGAAACTATGGAGTGAATGAGCATATCACTAATGAGCCAGATAGAACTTCAGGAAAAGGTATTTCGGGATAAAACCAAGAAATGGTCTACAGTAGGGGATAGGTAAGAAAGAGGAGATGACGAAGAGGAAAGGATAAAGCAGACAGAGAAAGGAAATGAAGCATTACACCGTTGCTTTATATAGTTCACTCATTTCATGCTGTTCCTCTGTGACTTTATTTTCAAATAAACAATTGAATTATTTTTCAGTTGCTTATTTGAAAGAAAAAATATTCTTTGGGACTAAACTTTATGACTTAATGATCTAAACAAGGTTATGCCTTTTTTGTATAAGTAAATATTTGAAAGCAAGACCACAATGAATGCCTAGACTACTATAATTTTTCCATGGAATTTTCTCCAGAAAACCTTTATTCCTAATACCAGATAAAATGTCAATTTTACTTACAGAAAACCTTCAATTGTGACAACTTTGGGAAACTAAAATTCTCTCCAGCTCCCATAGAGAATAAACATGTTTGATCTTTTTGTTTATAGTTCAGATTTTTCCAGAGAAATGAGATAATAGAATAGGAAGAAAACATGTTTATCATTATGCCAAGGAAGCAGGTCAACAAAATTTTCATTGTTA
Source organism: Heterocephalus glaber (assembly GCF_053883595.1). Lineage (NCBI taxonomy): Eukaryota > Metazoa > Chordata > Mammalia > Rodentia > Bathyergidae > Heterocephalus > Heterocephalus glaber. Next base: position 23,679,868 of record NW_028258147.1, read on the forward strand.
TCTGTAATGAGAAATAACAAATGCCAATTGCCAAGTAAATGGGATTGTAGCTTTTGGTGATAATCTAAAAAGCCACTGCAGAGCAAGCTGTTGGACATGTAGACTTCAAGATTTTAGGTAATCTTAAACTATATTCAAGTATTGACAATTCTGTGCCATATAAGACCAATTTAGTGCACATTACTAAAATTGTCAAATTATTTCTCCAGGGAACTAAGGTTTAAATTAGTTTTTATTTTGTAATTGATCTCATGGTGCTATAGTAGATAATTAAAATTATACAAAGATTGACTTTCAATTTTTCTCACTGTATGTTTCATTCTTCACAATATTGTAGACATGATTCAGATTACAATGGAATATAGAGAGGTCTCTACAGTGGATTTTGTTCTTTAAAAACTAATGAAGGCAGGAAGGTGTATGAATAGTCATCTCAGTTAAAACAATTTAAAATCTTATTTTTGTGTAAAAATCAGGGAAATAAAAATCACCCATTATTTCATCTTATCAATGATTATTATCAACCAGATTTGTGTATTTTATTTTTAAAAACTTGTAAAATATGTACATATTTGTACATATGTACAAATGTATACATATATACATACCTGTATACATGTATAATTGAATCATAAATTTCTAATAAAAACAATTTGACAAAAACTTTTCTAGATTGATCATATTTCTATTAGTATTTGTCAGATGAATATTTTTCAGTAAGCAACTTTACAATTTAAATAAAACTTTTAAGTTAAGAAAATATTGTCTTTGTAATATAGTTTCACATTTCCTGCTATCTTTTATTTTAAAAATTCTATTGTATGAACATTAATCTGGCTTATTGTGGTAAAATATCTTTTGAAGCAAAATATCATATTCTAAGTAGCTTGAGTATAAAATCATTGTCCTGAAAAGAACCAGTTGCTTTTTTTCCAAAGCTACCCCAAACCTCTCTATAATTGTGCCTAATTTTCCTCTTGTATAAATGTTCTAATTCAGAGGATGTCAGTTTATGCGTTAGTTTCCCTAAATAGAACATTATTTATTTTATATTCTCTACCTTATTGGTTATCTAACTACTTCAAATGAAAGTCAGCACCATGTTCTTTATTTATTTTAATTTTCTGTGCAGTGTAGCAGCACTTGAGCAGCTTAATTTGCTTTTTCAACTAAAACAGTTTAGTTGTCTTCATTATAAAACGTTCATCACTTTTAGCTTGAGTAACCTATGCTTTTATTTTGACTCTGGTTTAGATGGCAATAGATATTTAATTTGCTCTTTTTTTGCCTGAGAAAGTTTCTTCATTTTGACTAGAACACGTTTTTCAATACACAGTGTTTCTCCTTAGCTCTTATCAATTTATCTCCATAAGACTTAATTTTTAAATAGTTACTGGAAAATATATATATCAATATACTGCCACGATGTTTTTATGAGTAATTTATACCATTTTGTTATTTGATATCAACAAAGGTACACAATTACTTTCTTATAATTATAAGAATTATAACAGAAAACTGGACACACAGAAATCCATATATAAATCCTACCCACAAGGAACTTATGGTGAACTTTGGAAGAATTGATACAAATGAATATACATTGAGTATCATAAAGGAAGTGCAGATGAATGGCAATTTAAAGGAAGATCAGGAATGTCTCTAAATCAAAGGTACTTTTTAAGTTTGTTTACAGAAAACAATGACAATACTGTTGTTGCTCAGCAAATATAAAGTTTCAGTTATGCAAGATGAATAAGTTCTAGAGAAATGCTGTACAATGTTGTGTTTATAGATACATGATATTTCACACTTTAAAATTATGAGGGTAGAGCTAATGCTCTGTTCTATAGTAGAAAGAATCCAAAAAGATTAACAAATGAGTGAACATGTTGAGCTTTACTTCCATCAAATAAATGCACTTCTAAAGAAATAAAAGGGAAATAAAAAGGCAGTGATTTGCTTAGTTGGAAAAGAGAACAAGGAAGCTTCAGCTTCTCACACCTGGCTGCCCTCCGTGGCCTTAGAGCTGCTCTTTCCTCTTCCATTCTTGCCCTTATACTGCAGTCAATGGTTAGTGCCCCTACTTAGAATACTCCAAAGGCTCCCTTTTTCTGTGATAAAAGCAGTGCCCTCTACATGATGGGTTGATAGTCAATCTTTCTCATCTAGTATCTTCACTCTTTCATTTACTCAGCAAAATTTTGGGTTCAATGATCTTTCTGTTGTTCAGACACCACTTAGGGTTTCTGTACTTCCCTCTTGGAAGGCCTTAATTTTGAGTCTCTGAAGGACTGGATGTAGTATTTGGTAATTCAGATCTGTTCTTCAATACTCCTGCTCAGAGTGCCCTTCTGTGACCACCCAACTAATTCCTTTTCACCCAGGGTAGTTACCAATCACTCAGTTTAATATTCCTCATAACACTTATTGCAATTTGAAACTCATTTATGTGACTACATTTTTCTTGACTAATTGCCCTCATCAGTATACAATAATAATAACAACTAGCATTTATCTACTTATTGTTTTTGGTATTTACTTTGTATTTATTCAGCAATAACTACAAGCCTGTATCGATACATTTAACCTTCAGAACACCACCAAATATTTGATTATATTTTCCTCATTTGTAGACTATGAAATCAAATCACAGAAAGGTTAAAATCTCACCCAACTTAAGGGTAGAGCTGAGATCTGAATAAAGATAGCCTTAATCCAGAGTTTACTCACAACTCCATACTACACTCCAAGAAGTTTTTACACTGAGTGTTTTCTCTGAAAATATGTAAGAAAAAGCATGGCTTCATGTGTTTACTCAATTAATTGTTAACATTTTAAAAAAGTTATTCCAGGCTCTGAATGATATTCATAGTCGTGTACAGTTTGAGTAGCAGCTGAGTTAGACATTTTCCTGGTAATGAATAATGGCAAGAGGCTCTCAGGGGAAAAAATAAGAGAATGTGAAGAGAATATTGATTACCTTAGAAATATCAACCTGGGAAGGTAAATTTGGGCCAGACTACAGAGGAACATATGCCATTCATTAATGATTAGGCACTGTGAAGATAGTCAAAGTATTTGGGAAAATAGCAATATAAAATGTATGCTTCAAGAATAATGTGGCAGAACATCAAGAAAGAAGTATGGAAGGAAGATACACCATCATTACCACAGTAATACAGGCAAAAGATATTAGCGATGTAGATATGGTGGATATTAAAATGATTGGGAAGTACATTTGGTTGCAATTCCAGCTGGCACTGGAAATCTGGAACTGATGCTTGTGAGATGTTGAGTTTGGAGAAATTGGTAAGCCACTTTTAGAACAGTGAAGATGGCAGTTAAGAGTCTGCTGAATTTGATAAGAAACTATCAAAATGTCTCACAGAGTGGCTGTACAATTTTGCATTCCCACCAGCAAAGAGTTGCTGTTGTTCTGTCTTCACCGGGATTTGGTTTGGTCATGGTGTTTTATTGTTATAATTTACATTCCCCTAACTTCAAATGATGTTGAGATTTTTTTTTTTCATATACTTATTTGCTATCTGAGTATCTTCTTTGGTTGAGGTGTCTGTTAGGCTCTTTTGGCTCATTTTTACATTGGGCTGTTCGTTTTCTCATTGTTGAGTTGTAAGAGTTCTTTATGTATTTTGGATAATAGTCATTTATTAGTTATGTGTTTTGAAATACTATTTTCTATCTTGCTGCTTCTCTTCTCATTCACTTGACAGTCTCATAAAGAACAAAATTTTAATTTTAATGAAGTCTAGTTTATACTTTTCTTTCATAGATTGTGCCTTTTATGTTGTATCTAAAAAGTTATCTTCCTATATAAAATAATATAGATTTCCTTCTTTGTTTTTTTCTAGCAGTTTTAAAGTTTTACACTTTACCCACAGATTTCTAATCCATTTTGGGTTAATCTTTGTGAATAGTGCAAAGTTCATTTTTTTTTCACATGTGTCATTTACTGTGCCAGTAGAAATTATTGAACATAGTATCTTCTCTGCCTTGTATTGCTTGCTCCGATTTTAAAAGTGGCCATGATACAACTCCAACAGAACGTAGGTTGTCTATTGTCTCTTAGGAAGTCTCAGTCAGTTCAGTATTTTCTAATACTTTCATTGTATGGAACATAAAACTCCAAAAAGCTAACGTTTCCTGATATTTAAGAGTGAGTAACTAATTTAAAGTTTGTACGAACTGTAGAGCCAAACACTGTACTTCTTGGCATTACTATGACTGTGGGCCATAAATTTGTGATTACTGCTTGGTATGAATAATATTTGTTTTTTGGATGTTGAAGAATGAAAACATTAAAGAAAAGCACCCATTGACATCACATTGGTTTGTAAGTAGCAAAAACCAAAGTACAGTTACTTTTTGTTTGTTCACTTGTTTTTAAATGGTAGTTTATTATTCCATTACCAAAAAGTCTAAAGTGAGGCACTGGGGAGAGAGGAGTTTTATGGCTGCAAAATATATCAAAGAGTTCAAGGAGTGCTTTGTGGTTCTCTTTGTCACGTTTCATAACATTAAAACTTTTTTTTTTTTAACGTCAACACTTAAGACCGCAAGACAGTTGCTGCACCACTAGACTCAGTAACCACATTCTAGGTAAAAATATCAGAGGCCAAGGGGCAAAAGTTATTTCTCCTAGCGAGGCCATAGCTTTCTTTTTTAATGAGAGAATCTCTCCCTGGGGATTTCTAGCAGTATTTTGTTGGCCACACCATGTAGCCTTGTTGTTGGTGATTGTAAAGGAGGACATACCGTCAAGTTATATGGCTTACTTATTTCTATTGCAAAGGAAGGGAAAGGAGTGTGGGTTTTCATGTTTTTGTGTAGTTGGTAGTGTTTGTCACAGTGCAGTGCCAGGAGAGGAGTGAATATAAAGAATTAAACTAAACATCTGAGAACAGGATGAAGGATCTGTTGGAGAGGGAACAATTGCAGATTCAAAAGAAAAGAGAATAATTAGCAACACAAATTATCTTTGAGAACAGCAGGGAGAAAGAATTGAATTAATTATGTAGAGATATTCCATAATGGATAAACCAGTTTAAAAGAAATCTTTTTAGAGTAAAATGGGAAATAAGATTCAGGAGGGAGCAGAGAAATGTCTTAAACATTTAGTGAAAGATGAATTAAAGATTTCAAAGTATTCCTAGGAGCACGTTTGAGTTTTGAGAGAATTATTTTGTAGAGTGACAGATTAGTCTATTATTTTCTTCATCAAGGCTTGGCAAACTGATAGCAACAGCATGTGAAGTTCAATTGAGGGCAGGGTATATTCAGTATTTGTGACTTTAAAAGCAGATATGGTATAGAAATAGAGAATATCGAGTGAATTTAAGGTACATGTTAGAACATTATTTTAATAATCAATCATAGATTCTTTGAATGTGGAGGAAATAAAATGCAGCAGAACTGCTAAGGGAAACAGGGTGGGCTTAGCAATGTGGATTAAAAGAAGGTAAAAGTAGGAATAGGCAGGTCAAATAAAAGATAATATTTCACCTACTATGAAATGTTACATATTTTCCATTTACCCAATGTAAATGAAAAATAAAATGTAGCCCAACATTAAAAGCAATGTGAATTGACAACAGTGGAAATAAAATTTAAACTGTTAAAAATAAAATAGGACTGAAAAAATCAGTCATTAATTCTATAGCGAACCTACGAGTGACTTGGAGTGTTGACATATTTAGTAATGAGGGTACTTGGATTTTTGTAGGTACCCAAGGATGTGAAATAATGCTATGGCATTAGCTAACTGGAATAAGTGGAATGGTCTGTGTATTAATAATTAATGACTGATGAATCAAAGGGAATGTATGTTTGGATTTTTTATTTCATTTACATACTCTTAAAAGATAGGCAGTTTTGATATAGAAAGGCAAGTAGTTACTCTTCGCAAATGAAAGACTGTATCTACTTAGGAAGGTACTGTTACCTTCATATATTTGGACAACTGCATTTATATGAATTGTAACAGAGGAGGCCATGTCTGTAGTCCACTTTCCTCCCCTCTAGTACACTAGCTAGTTGATTTCTAACTGCCCCAACTGTATGTATTTGTTTGGAACCTTCTCTAGCTAGTAAAGTTGACTTTGCCTGGGATGCATGACATGACAAGTGTTACAGAATTAATGATCCTAGTAGCAATCCTCAAATGATGGCCAGAGAAGACTGGTGTATGAATACCTCAGGTCTCCTGCTTCTCAGTGGAATAATTGTACTGTGTATTCTTACTGGCTCCCAATGTTTCCCTAGTGGAACTACACTTCAGCTGTTTTGTGTCATTGTTGACTTATTATGAAAGATTTATTAGCTGCCTCCTTTCTGTATCTCACTTCCTCACCTGCCTACCAATGTCTTCCTCACCAGAAAGTTATGCACACTCACATCATTGTATCAGTTTCTGCTTCTGCAAAAACCAACTAAAACAAAAAGCAATATAATTTTTCTATCTTCATAATCAAGATTCCAATGAAGTAGTCACCATTCAAATAAAGGGAAAAATCTTCATCATTTTAGTATTCATTATAACAAAGAATTTCAAAATACCTTGTTATGTGGCAAAGAAGTCCCTAATACTGCAAAAATTATTCCCTGTTTTCTGTAGCCAGCAGTGCCACAATACAACATAGTTCATGGGAGAAATATCTGTAAGGCTTATAACCAGAATAAAATCACAAACGTCATTGCTCTTTAATTTATATTTATATTACTCTTCTAAGGACAAGTTTCAAATTTTGGCTTTAATTTATTCAAAATTTTTGGTAAATTTAGGTGATGATCTCTGTGAACTCAATTTTAATGTTACAACCAAACAGAAGCTTTGGATTATAAATTCTATCAAGCCAAGAATTTAAAGATCATTGATTTTCTTCTTTCCTAAATTGTTTTGCAGTTCATTTAGACACATAATAGAACTACTGAGAATCAACGGATGCTTTTCCCATGGATGTGTATCTGTGTATGTGTTTGTGTATATATATGTGTGTTTGTGTTTGTATGTGTGTTAATTAAAAGCTTTCTTTATTTTGTGCAATAAGGACATCATCAGAGAACTATCTCTAAAAACATTTTTTCCTGTTGACTCCTAACATTGAGCTAATAATCAGTAGCAATCTATGAGGTTATTATAACTATGGCAGATGGTCTCAGGCTATTTAATCAGAAAATCCAAAATGAAGGTTCTGGATTTTCTTTTTATTAACTGCTACAGAGCAGATGGAAACATCACTACTTATTGAAAAAAAATTTTGAGAGTGAATGATTAAAAATTGCATTATGTACTTATACCTATAACAGTATTTTTTAACCAGTGGTGATAATTCTCTCCAAGAAATATTTGTTGATGTCTTTGGACATTGATTTTATTATCATGACCTTTGAGCACAGTGATGCTGCTAACATCTGGTGGGAAGAGGTCTGAGATGCTGCTAAGCTTTCTACAATACAGAGAAAACAATAACTGGAATGAAGAATTATCTCACTCAAAATGTGTATGATAGAGGTTTGAAACCTAATCTTTACATAAGTAAAGTATGCACATTTTACTTTTAATTTATAATAACTGAGAATACTCAAGTTGTATTTTCCAAAAATTTTTTAGAGAAGGAATTATTTAGCAGTTGTTTTTAAAAATGCAGAAGAGGTATTGGGTTGGGTTCAATATGGAGCCAAATCCTAAATTTTGTTGTTTGCTTTATAGTCTCTCAAACAGATGTTCTATGAACATGTGAACAGGAGAAACATATGACTTGCAGATCTCTCTAATTTAAGATCCAACTAAGTTTTGGTAATATCTGTTTTATTTATAGCTAACACATGAGCAAGGCATGGAATAAAATTGTCTGAGAAAGAGTTGTTAGGTTGAAGTTTTATGTTGAAATAGGGTCATCAGAATGACTTTCTCTTCATTTATTTCCTTAACACACAGAGTGCTTTGTACAACACAGATTTTCACTGCCTCATGCCTACCATTCAAGTTTTGAGTCTTTATACAGGATATTTTATAGCTATATAATTCTTCCTCTAAAGTTAAAGCTGTCACTTTATTAATTACTTGTTGCTGTATAAAAATAGTCCAGAACTCAGTGACTTAAAATGTATCACATAAGTTTTGAGGGTCAGGAATTTGGGGACTGGACTTGTTGGTGATTCAGCTCCACTAAACATCAGATCTGCAGGAAACTTTGTCCTCCTTCCCTGATTCCACAAATAAAAATTAAATATTTGTTGTTTTAGCTACTTGTCTGTGGTAATTTGTTATACCAGCCTAAACTGAGGTAGACACTGCAACTAAGCTGTGCATCTCTGGTACGTTTGTGATTTTGTCTTCCACACTCATATCCTGATAGGCCTCAATAAAGTATTTCCTACAATTAGCTAAAGTCTTTACTTTTGTCTAGACTTCATTTTGTATATTCATAAATTATTTAGTTTTGTAATAATTCTGCAACCCAATTATTGATGACCTAAAAAGGAAAGAGACTAGATGTTGAGAAATCAATAAGGAAGTTGATATGATAATTCATTCAAAGGAGGATGAGGACAGGGCCTGTGGAAGCAGAAATAGATTTTGAGTAGTATGAAAAGGGTGGAGAGAAAAAGTTGAATAAATAAGTTTTGGATGTAAGTTGGAAGTATTAGCTGAAGACAGTTTTAAAAATTCCTGTGTCTGCTCATAGAAAGCACACATCCTAAAGATGGAAAAATATACCAGCGAAGAATACATTTAGATAATGAATCTAGCTTTTATCCTTATGACCTTCATATATTGGACAAAGAAATCTGGATAAAAATTTCCAAGATTGAATTGGAAATGTTGCCTTATTAGAGATCTTGTGTGAAATTAACTGGTAATGGGAATCAGTAAGGTGGAAGGCTGGGGAGTTGTTTAGCAGAAGTGGACATGTCTGACAGATGGATGAAATACTTCTTGGTAGTACGTTATAAAAGTAATGGAGTAAATGCTGTTTTGTAATTAAAAGTAAGTTGATATAGTGAAAATGATACCACATTCTCAGACCTACTTCTGATATTAATCAGCAGATTGATTTTTGGTAAATTACATAATTTTAATTATTCTTTTTATACCTATTAGAGAATTAACCTAAGAAATATCTGCAGTAGTTCTAGATCAGAAAATTTATTATATTAATTACATTTGTATTTGTTATATATAACCATAAAACTTCATGGATTAGTATAAGAATAAAATGAGATAATATATCTGTGGTACTTAAAAATTAACAAGAATGCTATGTATTTTGTTTGTGTTCATTGTTTGTAGAACCATTAGTATGTTTTTCAGCATATAATTTTAATGTGGCAATTTCTTCTGTTCATGTGAGAATAGGGTCTTAAAAAGACTGCAATTATTTTTGTTTAATTGCCCCTGTAGGATTCAGGAATGAAGTATGATCTCTGAATATAAATAGTATTCTTTATAATATTAAAAGAATTTCACTAAATTTTGCAGTTACTTTTATTTCTAAACTGGTAGATTTTAAAAGACATTTACTGTACTTTTTCTGGCAGTCTCCTATTGTCTGTTGTTTCTATTTTGCTTGATTTCAAAAATAGATTCATGTAGAGCTTTAGTATCGTTGATATTATTGAACAAGTACAATTCTTTAAAAATTAATATGACAGTATAGATACACATAAAATAAATGTAGCAGTTTGGTTAAATATAACTAAATTGTTATCTGGGGAGGAAGAATACATGACTTTATTTAAATGTTAAAATATATGAGGAGAAAGATTTTATCTTTCAAGAATAGGAATCCACTTCATAAATTATAATTTTTCCAAACCCTGATTTGGAAAAACACCTAAATCTGTTAATGCATCTTGTTCATAGGGAAGGACTTTCTTGCTATAGAAGCAGGTAAAATTTGAACAGCTTCTCTGCCGTAACATATTTATAATGGGAAATACATTCAAAGCAAGATGAGAAATAATTCCCATACTGGTTATTGGCAACCTATGCGATATTATTAATTTAATATGGATTTGCTAGTTTGACTTCATTAATGCCTTTCTTAAATACATGGCCTTTATTGATAGGGAATTAGAAAATTAGGCTATTTTAGACAAACATTGAGAATTCAGAAGACACTGAATAGATAAGATATAGGAATCATGCTTTCTTTTCCCTCTGAATGCTTAGTAAGAGGGATGATCTGCTCACATAGGTAGAGTCTCTGTATTATAGTAAAATGTACTTGTTCATAGAAGCTGACCATAATTAATCTAGAGCTGTAAGTTAAAGTGTGTGGTGTGCCCATGTGTGTTTGCGTGTGAATCTAATGTATATTTGAAACATAATTTTTGCTTACACCATTATGGCAGATCTTTTATGTCTGTTTATTGGGTCTTTTGGTTCTAGTATCCTCTGTGCTGTTAGACATGTGATGATTGTCTTTACTGAACTTTGATCTCCTTGTTGAAAAATGTATAGGAAATCTATATTATCACATGGGCACCAAATGTTCCCTTCTGTTGGTAGAAACAACTATGAGTTTGCTTCTTGGAAAGGAAATGGACTTTTTAGAAATTAAGAAGAGCAATTTGTATTATTATCATTATTATTCATTTCTCCCTTACACATGGCTTCTGGTGATTTTTCCTTAGGCAAAATAAATATCACTTTCAATTTTATTCTCAAAAATAATGAATTTTATCTTTTCATGCTTTTATAACAACTGAGAATATAGACAGAATGGTTAAATGATCAGATTTGAGATGATTAAACTGTTTGATGTTAAGTCGACTGCAAACCTACAGCAGTATTTCAAACACTGATAGATGTTTCCACTGCTGGGTGAAATGCTTTAAATTTATATTGGGCCTGATGAAAGAAAAGCTCTAGTAAGTAGTAATTCATAATTTTAAATAGATACAGAATACTTTCATACTCTTCAATGTTAGGAATTATCAGAATACTTCTATAATGTGTCATCACTTCACCCTGTAGATACAATGGCCATGTTTTCAGAAGTTTGTTTTTTACAAATTTTACAAGATACATATGAAGAATTGCATGATAAAATTTTGCTTTATAAAAATAGCAAAGTTTAAAAGAAAACAATCAAAAAAGGGACAAACCTGATTTTTGCTTAATCCTCCATAATATGAATTTAAAGTAGGTCTTGTTTAAAGCCATAAAATATACAATGAGATCTATTATAATGGACCACCTTCTCTATTAGCAAATAAAGTTGTGAGCAGTGACCAGATAATAAAGGAAGGGCTTTTGTATTTGCTTTTTCTCTGTAGGGAATTCTGAAAAATTATAAATCCTTCAACATTTTCCTTCCAGGCAGTGTAGTCACAGCAGCTTGATGTGTTCCATTATTGAGACTAATTTTTCTTATGTAGATGCAGTCTCTAGGGCAAAATTTCATACGTGAGGTTAGAATAGCTACTCCTACAAATTTGTTTGCTGCTCTTGAGGAGAAAATGAAGCATATGTCCCACCTTTCATGTTTTAGATCTTTGGTGGTCTGGAAAGAGACATCCCCCATTCCCTCTTCAGTAGAAGCTATCTAGAAAATGATTTTCAGTTTGCTTCATTGAAATTACAACTCCCTTGGGCCAATAATGTCTTAGGAAACATCTGCTTCACCATCAGTTGAGGTTCACAAAGGAAACCTACTTGGCTATCTATCAATTTACCTCTTAAAGAATATCCGATTTCCTCTATTTTATCACTCAATGTACTTTTATAATTGTAGTATGGAAAGCATTTTCAGTAATATTTAGAAAATAGCTATTTCATTGCTTAATGTATTAAATTCACTTATGAAATATTTAAATTCATTCCTTTTTTGTGTTAAATGTACATAGCATAAAGTATACTGTTTCAACATTTTTAAGTTAATAGTTCTGTGGCATTAAGCACACTCACTGGGTAAGTGTGCAACTAGCAATACCATCCATCTCCAGAACTTTGAAATTTGTACCAGTTAAACAGTAACTCAGCATTCCTTTCTCATCCCAGGGCCTGGGAACAATCGTTCTACTTTCTGATTTCTCTAGGTTCCTCACATAAGTAGAATCAACAGTGTTTATCTTTGAGTGAATGGCTTATTTCACTCCACATGTCTTCAGGATTCATGTATTTTGTAGACTGTGTCTGGATTTCCTCCCTGATTTAATGCTGAATATTATTTCATTGTATATACATATCACATTAGTTTATCTAGATTGAACCACCAATGGCTATATGAACTACTACCATCTTTTAGCGGTTGTGAAAAATTATGCTGTGAACGTAGGTATGCACATATCCTCATCCCTGAGTTAGTTCTTTGAAGTATATATCTAGAAATAGAATCCTGCATTGTATAATTCTATTTGTGATTTTTTTTTGAAGAACTGCCATTGTTTTCCATAGTGGTCTTCCTATTTTACAATTCTACCAGCATTTTACAAGGGTTCCAGTTTCTCCATACCCTTGTTAGCACTTACCATTTTCTTTGTATGCTTGTGTTTTTAAATAACTATTGCAACAGATATGTTTCTTTAAATTTTTATTATAAATCATAGTGCAGTAAATAGTCTTTTTCTTGAATTTTAATCTCCTTATTTCATTAGGCTATATTCAAATAGAGATTTAATGACATGGAGGCATGGCTAATCATGTGGTTTTTATTTTTTAACAGCTTTGTTAAGATATAGCAAAAATTACACATATATAAAAATGTACATAGAAGTTGATGGATTTGGACATATATATATATATATATATACACACAATACTCGTAATACAATCAAGATAATAATGTTATTCAGTATAACTGTAAGTTTCCCTTTGTGTGTGTGTGTGTATTTGTGTAAGAATGTTTGACATGAATCTGGGTGTGGTGGCACATGCCTGTAGTCTCAGCTCTCTGGGATGCTGAGACTGGAGGATCATAAGTTCCAGCCAAGTCTGGGCAAGATTCAGTCTCAAAATAAAAAAGAACTGGGATTGTAGCTCAGTGAGAAACCTGTGGGTTCAATCGCTAGTACCTGGCCCCCCTACATACACATAAAAGAATGTTTAACATTAAGTCTACCCTCTTAATAAATTTATAACTACACAAAGTCATTTTGTTAACTATAGGTGATATGTTGTCCAGCAGATCTGTGGAACTTATCCTGCATAACTGAAACTTAATTCTATTTGAACATCTACGCCCCATTTCTCCCTTCTCACAGTTCTTTGCAGCCACTATTCTAGCCTCTGATCCTATGAGTTTGATTATTTTAGATATTATATAAAAGTGAAGTCACATGTTATTTGTGTTCTGAGACTTACTTATTTCACTTAGCCTGATCATCCTTGTTGTCATAAATGGTAGAATCTGCCTCTTTTTAAAGCTGAATAATATTCCTGGGAATTTGTTTTACAAAATTATTATAATTTATACTTCCAGTAGGAGTGTACCAATACTGATTAATGTTATTAATGTTAATGTTAATATTAATGTCATTAATGTTATTATTAATGTACTGACTAATATTATTTTATGCTTGTATAATCTTGTTGAAAACTTGTATCATTTTAATTTGTCAATTATAATTAAGCAACTTGGTTAATTATTAATTTATGTTCATTTATTTGCATCTGTGTGTTTACATTTTTGTAAATGGTCTCTTCATACTATTTGTTCATTTTCTCCTGTGGGCTAGTTATTTCTATCTTTTATTATTAATGACAGGCTTTTTATTAACCACCTTCCATGCAGTTTTTCTTCTTAATGGCTTTTATGATTTTACCATGTAAAAAATCAAAGCCTTGTATATATTCAAATCTGTTTGATTTTTCTCCTTTGCTGGATAATTTATTATTTTCCTACTTAGTAAGCCATTTATCACTGCCTATCATGATTATTAACTACTTCTCCAATAATGTTGCTGTTTGGGTATTGATGCTACAGTTTAATTGCTAACTTTATGTAGAATGCATATACTTTTTGAATAGAATGTTTAAACTATAAGGAAGCATCTTTTAATATTCTCCAAATTTTCACCCTTTTATCCCACCAAGTATGTACTAGTGCCTTTATTTGATACCAAGTTCTTAGGTACACAGTCTTATTCACACTCTTTGTCCTATTTTATTAATATTATTGTTCATTCCTCTCTAATAATGTTAATTTTATAGCTTCTTTTCAACATTGCTGATCTTAAAACATAATTTGGCATCATTGTTACATGTCTTTGAAACTGTCTTTGCGATTGTTGCATTATATTCTCCAAAATGAACTATGCAATTACTTTTACTTCAGCAAACAAACCATTGGAATGTCATGACATAATCTTAGAATAACTGTTATCTTGATAATATCAAGTTGCCCCATCCCTTTACCTCTATACTGAGATTTGAATACTGCTACTTTGCTTTTTCAGTATTTTAAATGAGGTCCAGTATTTTGCACTGGCTAAGGGTACTCTATTTATATATTGAATTAAAAGCATACACTTTTTTCACATGCCAAAGTTTTCTCTCTGTATTAGAACATCTTCAATGGCATCATAATTTGTCTTGTTTTTCTCTGTATTTTTGTAATAAGCACTAAATTAAAGCTCTTTGATTAGTATAATTACATATTAATTTTTATTATTAGAAGTGGCTAAATTATAATTTTATTCACCATTTATCAAGTTGAAAAATTCTTGGTATATTTAGTAGAGGAGAGTTATAAATATATCTATGCAATTTTAGTATAAGTCATAAGGATGTTTCATTATATTAATTATCAGTGTTAATAGCAAATATTTATGTATATGTTTATATATACACACATATATGTATGTGTTCAAATTTGAAGAATTGACTTGTGAGGAGAAAATTTAAAAGAGAAAGGTGTTAAATGATACTTTTATGAAAAAATTATCTCAGTACACACAGTTTAAATGTTCATTAGGCCAACATTGTAGATGTTAGTGGATTTCTTCCTTTCACATATTATTATTCTTTTGTTTAGAAAATAGAATATGTTGAAAATAATGCTATTTTTAGTGTACCAGAAATAATTTTATATAGCCAAGTCATCGATATATTTAAATAGATTCAGTAGTAGCACCTCAAATATTCACTTTACTTTAGCAACACTTTTTCAGTGTACATAAAATTTGATATTTTTACAAAAGAAGCAATGTCACACATATTCTTCTCAAAGTAATAGTAGTTAAAATGAATCATTTAAACCACACATTCTAGAATTATCTGTTAATTGTAAGATTCAGTTTTCAAGTTGTATTTTGTCAGTGGAGTAAAAAGAGATTTCTAGGAAGAGCTGAGTAATTATAAAGTTTAGAGTCAGACTGAAGCTGTCATTTGTCAGCTTTCTGTTGATAATATTTGCCCTTTTACTGGAGAACATTGGTCAGTATAGCTCATTGTTAGGAAAAATCTTGCTCTTGACTCTAGAAAAACAAAAATGAGTTGTATAATTTTATATATAGAATCTTTTCTTTTAAATCAGGTTTTGAGAAAATCTAAGATTAAAGCAGATTCCAGATTATTGCAATTGCATTTCCTATTAGTAAAACAAATATTTGCTTTGGCTTAAGTGCAACAGTAATTATTTAAACATTAATCTAACTATAATCATTTTATTGATTAAATAGGCATTTGAGTTTTTAAAAGTATATTCAACTGACCCTAAATGAATAATTTTATAACAGAATTAATGATAAAAATCAATGTTATTTTTCAAAATACTCTTTAGTTCTGCTTACAAAAAGTTCACAGAATTAGGTGTCATTTTAGTTTGTGAGAATGAACACATGGATTAGTTCTATGAATGTTTAGATAACTGCTATTCAGAGCCAAATTCTAACATCTGTCTTTTGACATAACTGATACATTTTCATGTCAGCATGACATGGAATAGTGACAAAAAAGTGAAATTTAAGGTTATGATAAGATAAATGAAATAAATTTTTAAGATGTTGCCTATTTACACTATTTAGTTTTCACAATACTTGAAATTAATGATTGCTATATTTTTAATAAATAATCATAAAGGTACTTTTAGATTGAAGTTAGGAAGACTCATTAAAATATTTTTGAATTAAATTATTAAGTAATAAAATAAAATACAAATATTTATTAGCTGTCGATCAGATAGAAATAAGTAGAAAAACTATAGGTAATACTTTGTAGATGGTATTACTTTATAGACACCATTAATGCCTACATAGTACCATTGCTCAAAATTAATAAATCAAGTGAGATGGGATTAGATGGGAAATATCAAATGCATAGTTATCAAAAACATAGGTGTTCCTAGGTAATCACACTTAATAGGAATTTGCTTAGAAAAAGTATATTTTCCTAAAAACCCTGTTTTATTTTTAAACTTCCTGAACAAAAGAGATAAATATCTAGTTAAACTCATCAATCATCACAAACTAATGCTAAATGGCAGTCCAATATTATCCTTATAATCAAGAGGCTAACACAGTCATTTATGTAATACTTAAGGATTATTTGGTTATAACTATCCTAACAATGAGTTCTCCAGGGTAGACTATTTTTCAGGTGACTATAGCTAATTCCATTAAATATATTGTGATGGTCCATGTGTTTAAAAGCATAAATTATTTCAATAATTAGGATATTGAGATTATATTCTAGAATATTTGTGGCTAAGCCAAGTTGGTTTTATAATCAAAATGAATTTGTTTCTACTTAAATATCATGTGCTTAGATGAGGCTTGAAAAGCAATGTGACTCATATTAGAGATATATAATGCAGAGTAAGTTGTCCTTAACATTATCTTTCCTTTTTAAATAAAGGTATGTATTAAATATATGGAGAATTTCCCAGCACGTTTCAAATTAAATGACAGCCTCAGTATCTTTAGTTAAAGACCCCAGAGCTTAGAGTCATAGGATAGAGTTGATGCTCACTTTTAGCCACACCTATCTTATTTTCTAAATAAGCTGTTAATGTGTAGGAAGAGAAAAGTGACAATGTCATTCATATCCTGAAGAGAGACTTTGAATATCAAGATTCCCTATCCATGTCTCCACTCTTTCAGACAGTTTTAATGACTCCATATTACCATGAAGACTGCATAGTAATGGACATATATTTCTTTCATGCCAAGCCAGTTTAGGGATGTTAGCTCTGAGAATATAGAAAAATATTGGGTGGGTTTGTATCATGACAATCATATTTTTTCACAAGCCCATCTGCTCTGATGTATTGTTGGACAACTAATATTGATGACCCAGGGTCTTTTGGAGATGAGCTTTGGTGACAAATAATATGCAATCTCAGAATTGACATGAATACCATTATTTAGTTGAGATACACATAATCCTGACAAGTGTGATCTTATTTAAGTTTAGATGTAACAGTTCTTGCACATTACTCACCAAATATTTCATAAACATCTCAGTAGCTTAGATATGTCCTTTCATTATAAATGATCTTTCCTACATTGCTAAATATTTAGAGAATACTTACTATTTTTAATTCACTCAGCTTTCATCTCCTCAGCCTATTCTCAAAGTAAGCAAATATCCATGATATCTTGAAGTCATCTTTCACTCTACCTCACTCTTCTTTTATCTTCTCCCAGTCCTGTTTACCCTATGCTGTTCTTCCTTGGAGTCATTATATTCCTCATTCCATTTTACTCCACCAAAATATCCCACTCATCTTTCATTTTCTAACTACGAGGAAACTCTTACTCATTAAATAAAACTTTCAGTAAGAATTAACTAAGAATATAATATGTGCCTGGAAATCTTCAAGATATCTCAGTGGAAAAAAATCCCCAAAATCTATTCCTGTTCAGGCTTACTTTTGTGTGATACTGATGATAAACGTGAAAATATCATAAAATAAATACATCACAATTTTATATGAAAAATGTGTATGAGATTAATATGTTGTTTTGTGATTAATGTGTTATTTTGTGATTAATATATAATTAATGTGATAATTTTAAGTAATGTGTTTAGAGTAGGCTTCATTGGACTATATTTTTTTTCCATATTATTTACTTTTTATTGAATTTGTTAAAGTTACAGAGTTCTTGCACTGCCAAACCATGCCTGAGAATCCAAAGAAAGAAATGGTACAATGGACTGCCTCATCCACCCATCATACATAATTAAAACTTGATTCATGTGCATTTTTGTAATTTTAGAATCTTAAAAAATTATTACAAGAGCTGGAATTTATTGAACTATATTTAATTCAAGAATTAATTAATTTAGGCAAATAGTGTTCTATGCTAAGGAAACAAGTCTGATATGTTTGAGGAAAAGCAAAATAGCTACTGTAACTGCAAAGAAGTTAACAAGAGCAGTCAGAGAGACTATGAAATACCAGATTGTGTGGTTATTCTTGAGACTGACTGTGGATAAATTTGATGCCTTTAGAGTGTTTTGAGCAGAAAAATCACATGATCTCATTTTTAAAAATTGAATTTTCTCAATTTCACAGAATGTTGAAAGAATGTACAGTATATCTTCGTTTACACTTCTTTTATATCCATACACTATTGATCTCTTCCCATAATTTATTGATTTATATACACAAATATGTATACCCATCTGTGCACATAACACACAAACACACACTCTATGCTGAATCATGAAAATTGGCTATAGATATTGTGTTACCCTCCAATTATTTCACTTTTTCCCCCCCGGGAACAAAAACTTTCTCCTATACTGCTACAATGTCATTTGATGCCTTGAAAATATCCCTTAATTTAAGCAATTTTCAAGTTTCCCTGACTTTTCTCAAAATATCCTTTTTAGTTATATCATCATTCCTATGGAAATCAAGACCCACTCACTTCATTGCCTAAATTGTCTCCTTAGCCTTTCCATCTCCCTCTGTTCATCATGACATTGAGTCTGCAGTAGTTAGGCCATTCATCTTGTAGATCACTCATTTTTCTAGACCTGTGTGACACAATCTTCACTGTAACATTCAACTCACCATATCCTATTTTGCTTCTTTCATAGAGTCATTGTTTAGCTAGACAGAGAAAGTCAGATTTGTATTTACCTCATCCACATGACAGTCGCTTGTGTAATATTTGTGAGAACAAACATTTGAACCAACACAGCTTATGTCTAAAAATCGTCTTTAGTATAAATGATAAATGAGACTCTTGCATGAGTATAATTTTGGATTCAATGGCCTGTGGATTTTCCTCAGAAAGTTATATCTTATTTACCTACCTCGTTTATCCCTCAGGGCAGGCAGATGATTTCTAAAATTTGGAACATTCTAGTTAGATGTGTTATTGATGAAATTGCTGTTCAGATCTGATGACAATTTAATGTAGAACAAAACTGGATAGAGTGACCTTTGCTGCAATTGACATTGACCTTTCTTCCTGTTAAGTGACTGGTCAATTTATCTAACTTATAGGAAATATTGTGATTGCTAAATGAACTGTCATAGGTAAATATATACACCATTCATCTTGAGAAGGTTTGCAAGGCAGTAGTAATAAGAGAAGGTCAAGGGGCATAGGACTTCATAAACCTCATTTTAAGATACAGGGCCCTTCTATACATGTGAAATAGGAAGAAAAGGGACAAAAGGGAAGGAAGTGGGAGGGATAGGGGAAAAGATAGAAGGGAATGGGATTAATATGAGAAAATGGAAAAATAGGAACAAAATCTTTGTAAATAGGGAGGAATGGAGGGGTTGAAGGGAGGGCTGGGCCAGGGTGAAAAATAAGAACCAAGAGAGATTGTGTAAAGGTGCAAATTTCCAATGATGAATGTCATTATATTGTATGCCTAAAATGTACCAATGATTAGAATGAATAATTGATAATGCAAAATAGGAAGAAAAGGTCCAAAGGGGTAGGGGTAGTGGGAGGGGCAGGGGAAAGGAAAGAAGGGAAAGGAAAAATGCTGAGAAATGGAAAAAATGGAAATAAAGTCTTTGTAAATAGGGAAGGGTGGAGGGGGTGAAGGGAGGGCTAGGAATGGGGAAAAAATAAGAACCAAGATCCATTATGTAAAGGTACAATTCCCAATGAGAAATGTAATTGTGTTGTATACCTAAAATGTTCCAATAAAAGAATTTAACAAAAAAAATAAGTAGTTGCATTTTTTTTTCACTTTTAACTATTGACGCAGAGTTCAGCATCACTGAAGAGACATTGTGTACCCCCAATAGTGAGAATATGGTTTACTAGATCATTACAAAATCAAACTGTTTAGATTTTTGGATATAAAACAATATGTTTACTCTTTGACATAGGAACCTAGGCTTAGATAATTATTATTATTATGTTAAATTGGTCTGGTTCTGTCCTATTTCTAAGAAAAATTGGATTTATTTACTTCAAGTACCATGTTTGCTTAGAGTGTGTGCAGGCTGGAAAGGACAGGACTATACCTCACAAGCAGTTTGGAGATGAGATGGAAGACTGCTGCAATACACTTACATGAAAGTATTTAAGAGAAATTGCCTTTCTTCAGGGTAAAAAAGGAGGAGAAATGCATAATGTTCCAAGAGAACATATGATTAAAATAAATGAAGAAAATGCAGTTCAGAAGCAAAATTTAATTTAGTAATAGCTGAAGTTCTTTCTCTAGAAATAATTACACAAACCATACATCTTTAACTATTCATTAGTCCAAACGAGTTCCAAATAAGAAAGCATTTATTATTTCTGACCTGTATAATTTGTTACCCTTCATAGGCAGCTGGTCACACATAAGACTGGTGGAAGTTGCTTTTTTCAGTGACTGCTATATCCCAACACATGCTAAGGCTACACAAATCTTTCCTGGTTTTTATAATATTAGATCATATTCAGAATTATAAGAATAAATGTCCTAAGGTAGTATAAACTTAATACATACATCAAAGTTCACATCTATATGGTCTAAAATTATGTTTATTTTTCTCTTTTTTAGTGGACTTTTAGTTATTAAGTCCCTGAAATATTTTCTGTTTATGATATGTAGTTTTCTATACCTCATTTGCCTATTTTCTAGAATGTTTCTCAAAGAAATGAAATTTCAGTTTTGGTGAACTTTTTCTGTTATCCATATTGAATAAAAAGTTTTATACATTATTTTAGTGCACATATTTCTGTGTACCTAATAGTGCCTACTATTTTTTTCTCTCTGGGCTATTACTAAGAGTTTTTTGTATTGATATATACTTTCAAACCATTACTCCCTACATTAGAGTGTGAAAAATTGGCCTCTTGAAATCCTTATCCTATTTTTCATAGCTTTCCCTTTGGCTTTTTCAAATGGGAAATTAGGTATCTAGAGACATTCACTTAAATTTTCTTTAATTGCTTCTTTAGAAATAACATATTAGCCAGAAAGCTGAACTTGAATAAACTGATTTCAAGTCTCCTTCAGGTATATGGCCTCTTGGTTTGCTACAATGGTTCATACTTTAATTATTAGAGTTATAATAAAATTTTGATATAGATTTTTAAAATATTTGAGTATAGATCTTAATTTTTTATGTTTTAATGAGACACTAGGTAAGATAATTCTAGTTTATTAATTTCCCTTTATTTTCTTTTTGATTTATTTTCATAGTGTAACCTACATGTAAGTTATTTAATTTCACCTAGCATTTAATAGCAAAGCCTGTCAGTCCATAACCTTTTTGTCCTAAAGTGAATCATTCAATTCAAGGTAGGACTGAATAATTATATTATAGTAAATTAAGTTTCTTAGAATAATGAAGTAATAATTATGTGTTTAAAGTGAAGATTCACAGGCTTAATCTATGATAATTTCTGCTTTTATACTGGAAGAAAGCAAAGAGATGTATTCAATTTAACAACAATAAATAAACTGATCCATACAGTTTAAGTTTTTCTAAGAGTTTTGTAAAATTTAAGTTACTTATCTCCATTTAGTAACTAATCATCATCTTACTGTAACTACCCAAGCAAATTTTAGGTTATCCTTCCAACTAATGTGTTTTCACACATAATATCACCATTATATAACAGTAAAGTGAGCAATTGATCAGACCTATAAGACAAACTAAGGTCTTTTTTACTCTGGAAACATAGGAACCACATTTAAGGATCAGTTACAAATATTGCTGTAGTCAGTAAGGGGAATTATATTTATGAAATGACTAAAGGTTATAAAAACTAACCTGATTTTTTTGTGTTTAAATTAGAAGTGCTAAAAATCCTTATTAATCTATCAACTTGACTTTTTGAGTTAACTCGTTTTTAGTCATTACGCTAAATGTTAGGCTTACATATAAAATAGACATACCTGTAGAATGGTATATATATATTCATGTGTATCTATGTGTACACATATGTAAATATGTACATGTAAGCACATATATGGACATGAATAATTATTCATAAAAAGACAATGTAAATTTTTTTGATGTCTATAAGCACAAGGTAGAGAGAGTCTAGTTCAGTCCATTTGTTTTATGGACAGCAAAAGATCAGCCCATGAGATAACATTTTAGGTAAGACCTGTAAGTTGAATGGAGTTGGTAAGGAAGATGAGGACAGAGATGAGAGAAGGCTTTCAAGACAGTGATAATAGCATCTGCCTGTGTCTGGCTGTGGAATGATGGGACCATTCTTTTAAGAGAATACTTGGAATGGAAAATATTAAAATAATTTGGAATGGCCTTACTGTTGTATAAAAGCATTATTTTTTTCTGACTAATGATAAACACCCAATAAAAAGATTTTGAGCAATGGAATTAATAGTTTACAAGTTAAAAACACAATTCTGATATCAAAAGAAAGATTTACACCATAAAGGGCTTTTAGGAATTGTCAATTTACAACCCTCTCTGTCAGTATTTATAACAAAAATGGTTACATACTACTATAAAACTTTCATTCATGTTATTACAGCTTCTTCATTGAAACACTATATGCATACACACACTATTTACATGCACCCACACATACACACACACACACACACACACACACAGATAATGCCTTTTCAGAAAAAAGATCTATGGCAAAAATATCTTTGTGAAGTAAGCTGTAAGAAAGTACTGTATGTTTTTGTATGAGAAATTCTGTCTGCAAAGATGTTCTATATTGTCTTCAATGTTATATCATTTTCAACCTTAGATTAACAGCTTAAAGATTTTTCTGCCCCATGAAAGATACTGACTTTTTATATTTTAACCCCTAATGAAACAGATATCATTAATGAAACTACAAGGTCATTTTTGTATTTCAAAATGGACTCTTTTATTTCAATTTATATAAAGTTATTAAAAGGTTTCATGTGATTGAATTTTTCTTCAAGTTTTAGAAAGAGCAATTAAATCTTTAAGCTTGCCTCACAAATATTTTGTTTATTTGACTTTTTTTATAATTTTGTCATTTGCCATATGTCATATGTCATATCATCAAGGCTCTCTGAGAAGCTAGTATTAGAGGTATAAATTTGATTACTATGTTGAAAAGCTTTTGTCTTCCAAACTGCGTAAAGTTAATAGAGAATTAGTGTTTAAGTGTTTTTTAGTAAAATGAAACCAATGGTTAGTATCATATGGTAATATATACCAATACTAATCAATTGATATCATTAAAAAATTTAAACCTGAAAAATTGTTTCCAGTTTAATGTAGTTATTTTTATTATCTGGCTTTATGTTGATTGTTTTGCTGGTATTATTAGTAGAGTATTGCTGAAGTCTTTTGTACAATGTGAAATCTGTTATAAAATCTACTGTAAACCTTCCATAAAGGGTACTTTATATATGTTGTCATTATGTGATCCTAGATGCTATATTGCTATAATTGGCCTCCTGTGAGGCTGTTGTTCTGCAGTTGTTCCTGGAAGCTCAGTGAAGAAGATTCGATTTCACAATGTTTACATTTGTTGACTGTTATTTGAATTAACAACATTCAAATAATGAGGAACAGCCATTCATGTTTGCAGTACTCTTCTTTAGATATAAATGTAAAATTATATATACATTTTTTGCTACAATTTTTTCCCCATTCCTAGCCCTCCCTTCACCCCCTCCACCCTTCCCTATTTACAAAGACTTTATTTCCATTTTTTCCATTTCTCAGCATTTTTCCTTTCCCTTCTTTCCTTTCCCCTGCCTCTCCCAATAACCCTACCCCTTTGGACCTTTTATTCCTATTTTGCATTATCAATTATTCATTCTAATCATTGGTACATTTTAGGTATACAATATAATGACATTCATCATTGGAAATTTGCACTTTTACATAATCTCTCTTGGTTCTTATTTTTCACCCTGGCCCAGCCCTCCCTTCAACCCCTCCATTCCTCCCTATTTACAAAGATTTTGTTCCTATTTTTCCATTTTCTCATATTAATCCCATTCCCTTCTATCCTTTCCCCTAGCCCTCCCACTTCCTTCCCCTTTGCCCCTTTTCTTCCTATTTCACATTACCTATTATACATTTAGTCCTTATTTACACTTTCAGTTTCTCACACCAGAGAAAAAATTCGATATTTACACGTGTGTCCTATTTATTTCACTTAAGAGTATCACCTCAATGTGCATCTACTTAGCTATAAATGTCTCTAATTTCTCATTTTTTATGACTGAGTAGTACTCCGTTTTATAAAAAAAAAACACATTTTCTTTATCCAGTCTCCGGTTGATGGGCATTTGGGCTGTTTCCAAGTTGTAGCTATTACAAACTGTGCTGCTATGAACATGAGCACACATATATCACTGTGGTATGATTCTTTTAATTCTTTGGGGAAGATCCCCAGCAGGGGAATAGCTGGGTCAAATGGGACTTCCAGTCCTAGTTGTTTGAGGTATCTCCATACTGATTTCCACAGTGCTTGCACCAGTCTACACTCCCACCAGCAGTGGAGCAGGGTTCCTCTTTCCCCACAGCCCTGCCAGAATTGGTTATTGGTTGATTTCATGATAGTAGCCATTCTTTCTGGGGTAAAGTAGAATCTCAGTCTTGTTTTCATTTGCATCTCTCGAATGACCAGTGATGTTGAGCATTTTTTCATGTATTTATTTGCTATTTCCACTTCTTTGTGTGAGAAATGTCTGTTTATTTCAGATGCCCATTTTCGGATTGGGTCTTTAAATTTGGGAGGTCTGATCTTTTAAAATTCTTTATAGATTCGAGATAGTAAACCTTTGTCTGAGGAAGAGCAGGTGAAGATTTTTTCCCACATTGTGGGTTGTCTCTTCACACTGCTGGTGGTTTCTCTTGCTGTGCAGAAGCCTTTTTATAAGAAGAGATCCCATTTGTTCATTGTGCTAGTTCATGGGCAACTGAGGTTTTGTTCATAAAATCTTTTCCTACACCAATGTCTTCAAGGGTTCTACCTAGCCTCTGTTCCAACTGTTTCAGAGTTTCTATTTTAATATTTAGATCTTTAATCCATTTTGATTTTAGTTTAGTGCATGGTGAGAGATACAGGTCTAGTTTTAATCTTTGGCAAGTTGAAGCCCAATTTTTTTCAGCACCATTTATTAAAGAGGCTATCTTTCCACCAGTGAGGGTGATTGGCTCCTTTATCAAAGATGAGATGGCTGAGTGTGTCTGGCATTGATTCTGCATCTTCTAATCTGTTCCACTGGTCCTCAAGTCTGTATCTTTGTCACTACCATGCTGTTTTTACCACAGTAGCTTTGTAGTATAGTTGCAGATTGGGGATGGTGATACCCCCTGCCATGTCTCTGTTAACTAGAATTGCTTTTACTATTCTCAGTCTCTTCTTGTTTCAAAGGAATTTTTGGATTTTTTTCTCGAGGTCTATGAAGTATGCTGCTGGAATCTCAATTGGAATTGCATTAAATCTATAGAGCAGTTTTGGAAGTATGGCCATTTTCACTATATTCATTCTTCCTACCCAGGAGCAGGGGATGTCTGTCCATTTTCTGATATCAGCTTCAATCTCCCTTTTCAGAGTGCCATAGTTTTCAGAGAAGAGGTCTTTGATTTCTTTTGTTAGGTTGATTCCTAGGTATTTCAGTTTTTTGGAATGCTATTGTGAAACGAATTATTTGCCCTATTTCTCTCTCAGTGAGTCTGTCATTGGTGTAGAGGAAAGCTCTTGATTTTTGTGTGTTGACCTTGTAACCAGCTACTTGACTGAATTTGGTTATTAAGTCTAGAAGACTTTTGGTGGAGTTCTTGGGGTCTTCTATATAGAGTATCATGTCATCTGCAAATAATGACAATTTGACTTCTTCATTACCTATCTTTATTCCTTTCATTTCTTTTTCTTGTCTAATTGCCATGTGTAATGTTTCCAGAACTATATTGAACAAGAGTGGTGATAGTGGACATCCTTGTCTTGTGCTTGATTTTAGTGTGAAGGATTTCAGTTTTTGACCATTTAATATGATATTGGCTGTTGGTTTTTCATAGATGGCTTTTATCAATTAGTGGTAGAGACCATCTATTCCAATTTTTTGTAGGGTTTTTAATCATAAATGCATGTTGGATATTGTCAAACGCTTTTTCTGTGTCTATGGAGATAATCATATGATTTTTGTCCTTGGCTCTATTGATATAGTGTACTACATTGATTGATTTTCATATATTGAACCATCCCTGCATCCCTGGGATGAATCCCACTTGATCAGGGTATATGATCTTCTTGATGATCTTCTGCATTCTGTTTGCCATTATCTTATGAAGGATTTTTGCATCTACATTCATTAGTGAGATTGGCCTATAGTTCTCTTTTTCAGTTGGGTCTTTCTCTGCTTTGGGGATCAAGGTGATGTTTGCTTCCAAGAATGAATTTGGGAGTATTGCTTCCCTTTCAATTTCATTGAAGAGTTTAAACAATTGTGGCAGCAGTTCCTCTCTAAATGTCTTGTAGAATTCAGCAGTGAAGCCATCAGGGCCTGGGCTTTTCTTAGTTGATAAGGTTTTAATTACATTTTCAATATCATTGGTTGATATTGGGTTGTTCAGAATTTTTAGGTCTTCTTCGTTCAACTTTGGTAATTCATATGTGTCTAGGAATCTGTCCATTTCTTCTGTGTTGTCCATCTTATTGGCGTATAGGTTCTGGAAGTAGGTATTGATGATCCTCTGGACTTCTGCTGGATCTGTTGTTATTTCACCCTTTTCATTCCTAATTGCATGGATTTGGGCCTTTTCTTTCCTTTTTCTGACAAGGTTGGCTAAAGGTTTGTCAATTTTGTAGATTCTTTCCAAGAACCAACTCTTGGCTTCATTGATTTTTTGTATCATTCTCTTAGTCTCCATTGCATTGATTTCTCTTCTGATCTTTATAATTTCCTCCCTTGTATGAGCTTTGGGGTTGTCTTGCTCTTCTTTTTCTAGAAGCTTGAGGTTCAGCATCAGGTTGTTTAATTGGGCTCATTCTGTTTTCCTAATATGCGTATTCACTACTATGAATTTACCTCATAAGACTGCTTTCATTGTGTCCCATTGATTCTTTTATGTTGTATTGTCATTGTCATTTAATTGAAGGAACTGTCTGATTTCTTCTTTAATTTCCTCTGTAGCCCATTGGTTATTCATAAGTGTTTTGTTCAATTTCCACGTGTTTATGAAATTTTTTGAGGTTCTTTTGCTATGGATCTCCAATTTCATTGCACTATGGTCTGATAATATACAGGGGATAACTTCAATTCCTTTGCACTTACTTAAACATGTTCTACGTGTGAGTATGTGGTCTATTTTTGAGAATGATTCATGTGCAGCTGAGAAGAATGTGTATTCTGATTTTGTGGGGTGGAAGACTCTGTAAACATCTGTTAAGTTCATTTGTTCAAGAGTTTGATTGAGTTCTAGTATTTCATTACTTATTTTTAGTCTAGTTGATCTATCTATTTGTGACAGTGGGGTGTTGAGGTCCCCCACTACAATTGTATTAGTACATATATGACTTTTCATGTCCGTTAGTATTTGTTTTATATAGTTGGGCACACTAGTGTTTGGTGCATAGATATTTATGATTGTCATATCTTCATGTTGGATTGTTCCCTTTACAAGGATATAGTGTCCTTCTTTGTCTCTCTTAATCAATGTTGGTTTGAAATCTACTTGATCTGCAAAGAGGATAGCTACTCCTGCTTTTTTTTGCATTCCCATTGCATGGAGTATTGTTTTCCACCCTTTACCTTTCAGTCTATGAGTTTCCTTTTGAATTAAGTGTGTTTCTTGTATGCAGCATATTGTTGGATCATGCTTCTTGACCCATTCTGCCAGTCTGTTTCTTTTGATTGGTGAATTGAGATCATTAACATTGATGGTTATAACTGAAACGTATTGACTTGTCGTTGCCATGACTTATTCTTTTTGTTGGGTTCTCCCCCTTTACATTTAATTTCTTGTCATGCCAGATGGGTTCATTCTGCTTTGCTTCCTGGGGTTGTGATCCTCAATGTCTGTTCCTAAGATATTGTGTAAAATTCTTTGGAGTGCTGGTTTGGTATTCACGAAATTCCTAAGGTGCTCTTTGTCATGAAAGTATCTTATTTCTCCATCAATTTTGAAAGACAGTTTTGCAGGGTACATCAATCTGGGTTGGAGGCTGTTTCCTTTTAGAGCTTGGAATATGTCACTCTTCTTGCCTTGATGGTTTGTGTTGAGAAGTCTGCTGTGATTCTGATGGGTTTTCCTTTGCATGTGATTTGTTTCTTTTCTCTGACTGCTTGTAGAACTTTGTTCTTCTGTTGTGTTTCTGGAATATTAATAATTATATGCCTATGTGTAGATTTTTTTTGATCAAGGCTATTTGGAGTCCTATATGCCTCACTTATCTGTATGTCAAGCTCTTTTCCCCTGCTTGGGAAGTTTTCTGGCATTATTTTTGTGAAGAGATTTTTTAATGTCATCTCCACTCTCTTCTGTTTCTTCATTGAGCCCAGTCAGTCTTATGTTATTCTTCTTTGCATCATCTAGCAGCTACTGGATTGATTTCTCATGTTCCCTTATAATTCTGAAGCAATTTTTCTTTTCTTGGTCACTAATTGCAATCTTATCTTCTATATCTGAAATTCTGTCCTCACATTGGCTCATTCTGCTGTGTAGACTTTCAGTGGAGTTTTTCATGTCCTGGAAATCTATTTGCATCTGTTTTGTGGATTCCATTTGTTTCTTATGTTGGGATTCCATCATGTTCCTCAGCTCCTCTCTAGATTTATTAATCATGTCTTGCACTAGGGGCACAATTTCTCCTGTTATCTGAGAAATTATTTCTGATTTCATTTTTTCCAGATCCCCTTTTGTTGCCAGTTCAGTGGGTCCAGGTGGTTGAGTATCAGAGTGTTCCATCTCATTTCCCTTTGGGGTTGCTGTAGGTGATCTGGAAGTCTGGTTTTGAGGCTTATTTACATGTTTTCTCATTTCAACTGGGGCGGGGGGCTGTTAGCACCTGCACGGATTACCTCCTCTGAGCTGGGTGAAGTGGGATAGGGGCCGGGAGCAGCAGTAGGGATGGTGACCCAAAAGCCCTTTCTTGTGGGCTGGGAGCAGTGGGAGGGATGGTGGCTCAGAAGCCCCTTCCTCTGGGCCAGGAGCAGCAGGGCAGAAGGTGGCCCAAAAGCCCTTTCCTCTGGGCTGGGAGCAGCAGGAGGGATGGTGACTGGGAAGCCCCTTCTTCTGGACCAGGAGCAGTGAGACGAGGGCTCAGAAGCCCCTACCTCTGGGCTGGGAACAGCGGGACTCAGTACCTTGGTCTGGTGGTCTGGTGTCCTCTGCATCTTTGTAGTGTGGAACCAGGTGGCTGCCTGTCTGCAGCGGGGTGATTCAGTGTCTTCCCCATGACTCAAGACCTCTGTAGGGTGTGCACAGGACGTGCACAGACCTTCCTGTGTGCAGCGGCATGGTTGGGTGTATTCCGCACAACTGGGGACCCAGGTAGGGACTGGGCAGACCTGCCTGTCTGCAGTGGGCTGATTCAGTGTGTTCTCTATTGTTTACACTTTAAATCTAATTGGTCCCTTCCAACTTGTATATTGTCTCTCATATATCATTCGTGCAAATTTTGTCCCCCTATTATTATTCTTTTTTTATAAAGTCCACCAACATATTTCTACTGTTCCAGAGATCTTCTTTGATTTATTAACTTGTTTATGAAGCATATTCTGTAGCAGTTCTACTAGTGAGAATATGTAGTTGGGAAACCACCTCAGTGTATTGGTATTTGAAATGTATTTAGTCCACTGTTGTTCTGAAAGGATTCTTTGTCCATCACACAATTCTAGATTGGTAGAAGTTTTTGTCTCAGCACTTTGAGAACATGTGATAGATAACGTTAAGCTTAATTGCCAACTTGATTGACTCGCCAGCCACCTAGAGGATTAAGGGTGACTTTGGGTGCTCTATCTGAGTCCTGGTTCCTTCCTCTATGGAGTAGTTCCTCTGTGTTCCTTCTCTGTCATCATGAATCAAGCAGCTTTGCTCTGCTGTATCCTTCCATCTATGTGTTACTGCTTTGGATCCAGTTGACCATGGAATGAATTCAGTGAAACCGTGATCCAAATTAAATCTCTCTTCCGTTAAGTTATGGGTGTCAGGTATTGTGTCCCAGCAACAGGAAAGCTGACTAATATAGAGATTTTTAATTTTCTGTTCTGCCCTCTATGTGTGATTTTTTACAAACACAGACACACACAAATGTAGGTATACACATATATAACTTTTTTTCAGAGCATTCACTTGGCTTTCTGAATCTGAGAATGAGTATGTTTCAATACTCAAAAATTTCCCAGTCATTATTTCTTCTAACAATATCTTCTCTCTTTCTGTCTGTATTCTCTGTACAGAACACTGGGAAGATATTTTAAATTTTCTCAGTATTTCTGTCTGTTCCTATACTCATAGGTCTTTTGGTCACAGTATGAATAATTTCTACCAATCCATATTCCAATTCATTCATTCCCTCTTTTGTTGCATCTGACCTGTTATTTAATCTTCTTACTGAATTTCAAAAAAAATTCTTTTAGTTGTGATAATTTTATTGGTACCTTTCTAAGTAAAGTTGTCACTTCCATAGCCTTTTCTTTTTACAGAATATTCAAATCACATACTGTTGTCCTTTTAAACATGTAAACATTCACAGGCTATGTTTTACAATTCTATTATTTTCTGTCTCTGCATATCTAAACTGTACTGTATTGTTTTTATTAACTTTCACTCATGATTGCTGTTTTACTCTTAATTCATGTTTCCTGAAACATTGGTTATGCAATTCTTTGAAGACTACACTTAAACTGTTTCTCTAGAGATTCATATATATTTCTGACAGATTCCTGAATTTTTACCACCATGGTACCACTTAAAGCTAACTTTACGCTCAAGGTATTTTTGCCCAGGATTTAACAAAGTATAGCTTGCAGAACACATTCAGTCTGCTGCCTGTGTTTGGAATAAAGTTTTAATAGAACACAGCCACATTAGTGTTTTTTAAAAAATTAATTTTATTGGTACATTTAAGGTATACAATATAAAGGCATTCATCTTTGGAAATTTGCTCCTTTACATAATCCATCTTGGTTCTTATTTTTTTCCCATTCCCCTGCCCTCCCTTCAACCCCTCCACCCCTCCCTATCTACAAAGACTTTGTTTCCATTTTTTCTTTTTCTCATATTAATTCCATTCCCTTCTTTCCTTTCCCCTACCCCTCCCACTTCCCCTTCCCCTTTGCCCCTTTTCTTCCTATTTCACATTATCTATTATACCTTTTAGTCCTTATTTACACTTTCACTTTCTCACACCAGAGAAACTATTAGGGTCCTATTTATTTCACTTAAAACTATCACCTCAATGTGCATCCATTTAGCTATAAATGCCTCTAATTTCTCATTCTTTATGGCTGAGTAGTACTCCATTTTATGAAGAAAAAAAAAAACACCTTTATCCAGTCTCCAATTGATGGGCAATTGGTCTGTTTTTAAATTTTAGCTATTATAAACTGTGCTGCTATGAACATGGGTGGACATATATCACTGTGGTATGATTCTTTTAATTCTTTGGGGAAGACACCCAGAAGGGGAATAGCTGTGTCAAATGGGACTTCCAATCCTAGTTCTTTCAGGTATCTCTATACTGATTTCCACAGTGGTTGCACCAGTCTACACTCTCACGAGCAGTGGAGCAGGGTTCCTCTTTCCTCACAGCCCCACCAGCATTTGTTATTGGTTGATTTCATGATAGCAGCCAATCTTTCTGGAGTGAGGTGAAATCTCAGTGTTGTTTTCATTTGCATCTCTCAAATGATCAGTGATGTTGAACATTTAGCTCATTTCCCATTACAGTAGCAGAACTGAGTGGTTGCAACAGAACCATGCGGTTCACAAAGCACAAAATATTTATGATTTCTGCAAATGGCTCTTTGCAGAAAAACATGGCCACCCATGGCTTTAGACTGTATCCCAGACATTTAAAGACAAATTTGGAACTCCATAGAAGTCATTTTTCTCTTCTTCCCTTTCAGAGACAATGGTATAACAGAAATTTTCTTCATAATCTCTTTTTAGTGTACCACTGATAGAATCATCTCATGGAAATCTTGGTATGCTGTTGAAGGACTTTTCCCAGCCTCTGATAACCACTATCTACCTTCAACTGCTATGACACCTACTTTATAAATTTTCTTTCACATATGAATGAGATCATATGATGTTTATCTTTCTTTCTGTGTCTGGCTGATTTCGCTCAACATCACCAGTTCCATCTGTCTTTTCTATGGCTGAATTCCACTGTGTATGTGTCCCAAACTTTCTTTATCCATTCATCAGCTAATGAACACTGACATTGTTTCAATTCATGGCTATTGTGAATAGTGCTTCAGTGTGGGTGTACAGATCTCTCTCCTCTCTCTCACTCTGTCTCTTTCTCTTTCTCCCTCTGACATGATTTCAATCATTTGGATATATATCAAATTATAGAAATTATGAGTCATAAATTTTTAAGGAACTGCCACACTATTTTTGATAAAGGTTGTACTCATTTACATTGCAATCAACAATATTCAGGGGTTGCCTTTTTCTACATCCTCACCAGAACTTGTTATCTTTAGTCTTGTTGATAGCTAATCTAACCAGAATAATGTGATACCTCATTGTGATTTTGATTATCATTTCTGTGATGATTAATAATAAGCATTTTCTCATATATTTCTTGGACATTTATATGTATTTTTTTGAAAATCTTTATTTAGCTTTGTAACTCATTTTTAAATGGGTTATTGGGTTATTTGTATTTTTTGTTATTAAATTTTTGGTGCTGTTTGTATATTCTAAATATTAACCCTTTGTTCCTATGTAATGTTTGCAAATATTTTCTCCCACTCTATAGATTGTCTTCCATCTATTGATTATTTCTTCATTTTATGGAGGGAATGTTTTATATGGTAGTTAATGAGAAGAAAAGAAAAATAAAGGAAGAGTTTAGATTTCCATAAGTCCCTCCAAAATATTTTTAGTCTCAAGTCACTAATAAGTTGCTGTTACTTTAAGAATAGATAGGTATTTTGAACTCCTGGATTTAAATCCTAGGATTTACACAGCTGGATCAGAAATTTTGAACAAAACAGTTACTTAGTGCTTTAGTTTCTTCATTGATTGATTGATATGAGTAACAATGTCTTCCTTCCAGGTTTGCACTGTGAAAGTGTATATGGCTGTTATGACAGTGTTTTTCTGCCTTGTTAAATGCTTTGACATTTGTTATTTTTAAGCTAAGTGCTCAGGCATCTATATTCTAGATCTCCTTCTGGATATGGTCATTGAATATTTACTAAGCAATGTGGTTAATCATGAAAATATATCTGATAAGTTCTACTTTTGTCTAATGTTATTAAATTATTATTATTAACTCATTATAATGTTGTCTACCATTGCAATTTTTAATATATTGTCACACTCTGTCTGAAATGGTAACTTTCAGTTTTGCTGTAACATTATATTTAAAACATTGGAAGTAAATATTTATTGGGTACTCACTGCATGTAACCAGTAGTTGAAAGGCAAATTATTTTATCAACAAGACTAGGGTCTTAAGAAGTTTACATATTCCATTCAAACACCAGATATAAATAAAATCTAAACTCACTTGAAGTTAGCATTCAATGTGCTAAAGCTAAAAAGTGCATTATTTG
The DNA here is from genome assembly GCF_053883595.1 of Heterocephalus glaber. Lineage (NCBI taxonomy): Eukaryota > Metazoa > Chordata > Mammalia > Rodentia > Bathyergidae > Heterocephalus > Heterocephalus glaber. The sequence continues at coordinate 23,713,964 of NW_028258147.1, forward strand.
CTTTAAAAAAATGTCAAAACTATAGAAGCAACCTCATGCCAAAAAATGACCTCTGAAACACAAAATAATATCTGCTTTAATATTTCATTTGCTTTGCCTTGACATTAAAATTAAAAATATAGAAACAATGAAAGCAGGATAATATATTATGTATAACACTCTCCAGAAGGAAAGTGATTAGCCTTTACATGTTTTAGAAAACAATAGATAAAAATAAAAACCATAGAGGCATTTGGAAGGCATTGTATTTCTGAATGTCAGAAAAATATTTTTTCTTTTTTCTTATTTTCCTTTCAAAATTGCCTAGAACATAGCTCCACCATTTCAGCTTATTTTCTTCCAGTCCTCCTTTAAATCTTCCTTTTGATGAGTCTCAATGCTTTATTTATAGTTCATTTGGCCAGAAACTCAGAAGGGTCATTGGTGAGGAATAAAAGAAATTTCTCTGTCTATAACAGTTGTGGTCAAACTTCATGGTGTATATAGTATCTTTGTAAGTAAGGAGGACAATCTCTTAAGTCTGAATCTGCCAGCTGATCATCAGTCTGAACTGGATCTAACAATGGTGATAAATAATTTTTGGAAATACCAAATGCATGCACACCTATACAGAAATATTTAAACATATGTATGTCTATGTATATGTAACATAGGTGTATATTTGGATAAACACGTATATATGGACATAGTTGCATACATATATTACCAAAGTATCATGAGGTGCTTCATATACTACCAGAGGAAAACCAAGCCTTATAATCCTCTGACTACTGACTAAATATTTAGTCTCATCTGGTACAGTATAGATGCTAAATTGTGGCACTCAATACCAATTTGATTAGCTACAATGGGTCTAATCTAATGGCTGTTACTCTTTGTTTCTTGACCTTGAAAGTAGAGAAGATATTTTATCTACTATTTAAGGCCCAGACTAATAATTTCATGTGAAATCTAGTATTCCTTGGCCTATTGCTTTACTTTTTCTCCATACTTAACTAGTGAAGATCACTTCATGGAACTTGCCCCATACAATTTGATGATGCTTTAGAATTTCTTTCTTCATATCAACCTTATTTTCTATGACAAATTGAAATATTCTTAAACTCCACATAAAGAGAAAAGTAGTTTGTATTCTTTTATGTCTTGAGAGCCATCTATCCAGATGTTGTGGATATTTGTAGTTTGTTCACTATGTTGTATGAATGTATAATTTAGTTGTCCAGTTACCTATCGATAAACAATTATGTTGTTATCAGTTTGTGGCTGTTGTGAATAACACTGCATTTAACATTATTCACACATTTTTGTGGTTATGTTCAAAATTTTCTTGGATAAGTAACTAGGAATTGCTGAATAATATGGTAAGTGCATATTTAAATTCATTGAGTATTCAGGATCCTTAAGGTATAACAAGCAGTTTTGATACGCTATAGTAGTAAATAGTCCTTGTGAAATTATTAAATTATAAATCATAAATATCTGGGAACCCAGCTATAACATCAGATTATAGTAGCTTATGCCAGATATAAGCTAGGTATTACCATTAATATGTTTTTTTCTTTAGTTTATATCTTTGCCATATCTACTGGTCAATATAAATACCTTTCATGGCATTTCACCTACCACTCATATGTGATGTATTCACTTTTTAAAGAGAATACAGATTTGGATAAATCTGATGTCCAAGCAAAGAATTCCAAGGCAAAAAATTTCTTTCACTGCAAAACTGTGTTTAATTTGTATTAAATATATAGTCACCACATTAATTAGCAAGAATTTCATTGTACAGTTCATTCATTTTATTAAAATATAATTTTGGCGACTTTTTCATAAAATTTTGTTGACCCACATCCAATTTCCAATTTCTCAACAGTCATTTATAGTGAGAATAATCTTAAAGACCATCTTACACTCTGTAACTACTTCCTTGGTAGTTTTAGACCTTGGAGTATGTTTAGTATGTTACTGCTTGTTTTGACACTAACTAAATAAATTATAAACAGAAATATGTGGTTTTATTTAATTGTAATATTTTTAAAAGAATGTAGCCTGTGCTAAAGGAAATATTTTAAAATTATAAAACATATTTTGACAGTTTCAGCTGGGTCTGGAATTCCAATACAATGAGTAAACCAAGGAGTTTGCTCAATTTTATAAAGGATTATAATTTTGTGTTATTTTTATCAAATGTTCATTATGCCTTATTTACAAGCATTCTTAGTTGCAATGGGCATTACCAATCCTCTATGAAGGAAGTAATGACATTTTATTAGCAATAAACTTTTAAACACAAACATGTATTCTTACCCTGATGAACTAGGGTAAGATGCATCCTTCCTGATTCCCAAGTCTATGGATGTTACGTGTGCTGTCTTACAATTGCCATATATTTTCTGACACTCTCCTTCTTTGATTATTGTCCTTCCTTTCTATATTTTTAACTCTACAATTCTGAAAGCTGCTGTTCTCCAGAGTATCTAAAGTTACTGCAGAGCTTAATAAGACAGTAGAGAAAAGCAAATCCACGAACCCTATTTGCTTTAATTGATCATAGCTTTCTATTTCTTTCATCAAAGAAAGAATAACTTATTGAGTGAACAACTGTTTCCATGTCCTTATGTCTGCTATCTCTATCATTTTACTAAAACCTTTCTTGGTAAGGCCACTGAGAGCATCTTAGTTACCAAGCCAATCATATGAGGCAGAATCTGTCTCCTCCCTTCCCCAGGCACTCTTTCAGTTACTCCTTGGGTGGCTCTCACATTCATTCTGCTTCTTGTCACTCCCACCACCTTAGACATGGCTTACTCCTTGGTGCTCCTTGCAGACTTGTTTATCTGTATCCAGTCTTGATCTTTGAAGTTCATCTTCTAAATATTCAATTGTCTTTCTATGCTTAGCAGTCATCAGTTTATTTTTCTGATCAAAATGTTTAAATTAATGTTATATCTATAACAAAAATCTAAAGCTTTAGCATAGTATTCAAGGCTCTTTGGCATTTTTCTTTCCCTAAATTTTTTGTTACATCTGTCATTCATGTGTGCTGAGGTTGAATCATACCACAGGAATGTTTTACTAAAATACCAAAAAAAGATCCATATTACCAAGTCATAAAGAGTACTTTAGTGTCAGCTTCTTTTCATAGCCATCTCTAAATTTCTACTGACCTATCAAGACACAGGTCTAATAGCATAACTTGCAAGAAGTTTCCCATGTTCTTACATGTTTTGGTGTTGCTGTAATAGCAGTTATGCTTTTCTGTGATAACATCACCTTCTTTTGTCTGTTCCTGTTGATCCCCTCTATTTCATTCTTGCTTCTGTCCCAGAGTCTTTGATCGACAAACAATTATATCATATTCTTTAAAATATAATTAGATTTTCCTCAAGGACTTCCTGTAATTTCCCATCATTCTGAAAGTAAAATCTAAGATCCTTGCCATTGTTATTTTAACCCAGTAAGATTTGACCATTGTTGCTTCTCTGAAATCATTTGTCATTTTCATGTTTAGTTGTTTTAATCTCCAGTCATATCTGCCTCCTTGATAGGCTTTAAGAAGTTAAACATGAGCCCATCTGAAAGTGCCCCTTTTATCCACTCTACTTTGATAATCTCAGGTGTTACTCTGCCAGCTGTTTCCCTACTTAAAATAGTGCCTTCTACTTCGATTTTCTAGCTTTTACTCTTTATATTTCTTCTTCACTTTTTCCTATAGGCATCATTATATTATTATATTTGTTTATGTGTGCATTGTTACTTTGTCCACACTAAAATACAAATTCCTTGCAATGAGGGACTTTGCACTAGTCGTGATGGTGTACCAAGTGCATCAGGACATTTCTGGCATGTGAATACATGTAGTTCAATGCACAGTCTTAAAGGATGAATTCAGCCCCAGATTCACATATATCATAACGTACAGATTTGCCATTCCCTTCTTCTCCTCATACCTACTGACTGTGTTGGGTCTTGATTTCTCAGTCTGATGCTTAGCATTTATATGATTTCAACTATGTTCTTTTCTTTACCAGCATGGTTTGACTTTCACATTGACTATCCTGCACTTCACTCTAAACCAAGCCTACTCTCTTCATGTATTTTCTAGATTATAAAAACAATCTAGACATTCAATTTGTATAAAATAAGGCTAAAATTCTCAAATTGTCAGTGAGAAATCTCTGAGTTCTAACATCAAAATGAGGGAATGTGGAGACTTGCTGTCTAAGACAGAGATGGGTGCTAGCAAGTAAGACATTCTGTGTCATGGGTTAGAAAGGGCAACAAAGATATAAAAACCATGTTCACACTGCTTTCTCTCTTTGACTTTTGCTCAGAGTTTAATATGAGCTGCATGATAATAAGGGGGGGGGTTGGTTTTTTTTTTTTTACTGTGTTCATTGATGCATCCGACACACTTTGAATAAGTTGTTATTTACTTTCGTATTGTTGGGACAAAATACTCAACATCCACAAGCTAAAGGAGGAAAGGTTTATTTTACCTCACAGTTTGTAGTGGTTTCAATCCACCATAGTCAACTGGCTCCAAGGCCGGTCAGGGCAGAGGGGAAGCAGTTAATGGCATGGCAGACAGAGGTAGGAAGCATTAAGCTTTCCTTTCCCTTTTTATTCCATCCAAGCTACAATCCTATTGATGGGTGCCAACCACACCCAGGGTGGGGCTTTCCATTATCTACACCTAGGAGTATGATAAACTATGATAAACCAATCAGTGGACTAATCCAGTTATCACACCCATGATCTAACCACCTTCCAAAGGCCTCACCTATGGGCCCAGGATGCTTTGGTGGAATATCTAGATATAAGGCATGACACAGGTCTGGTACATAGTAGTTCTTAATATGTATTTCATGAATGCTTGAACTATAAATTTTGAAGATAAATTCAAAAGGACATGCTAGTGTACTGGATATAGAAAGACAAGAAACAGAGAAACAACTGAAAGAATAGAGTTGTCACTTATATGAGAGAAAGAAGACTAGAAGAAATATAGGTATATAGAGGGAAAAGAGGGTTTGATTTAGGATGTGTTAAGTTTAAGATGGGTTTGAGACTTTAAAATGGAGATTCCAAGTAAATAATGGATGTGTGATTCAAGAATTAAAGGGAAAAGCTGAGGCTAGAGTTATCAATTTGTAAGTTATCCATATCACTGCTGGCTAATGACTGTCCTGAATAGTAAAGGATTCTACAAAGGGCACCTGTAAGGGAGGGGAGGTGATAGGCTTTCAGATGACTGTTTTGGCAACAGTGCAAAGACTGAAAGAGAAATATAGGAGAAACTAACTGAGTAGGAGATTAATATTTTATGCAAAATGTAAAGAAATCCTGAATAAGAACAAGAATAAGCCAAAAAAGAAGGCAGAAATAAGTATATGAGTAATTAAGGTGGTAGAATTAAAAAGTAACATACTGAAGATGAAGTAGAGAGCAAGAAAGGAATCAAAGGAGCCTAAATGATATCCTGATACACTGTGTATAATAAAGAAACTTTAATAAATTGATATTTAAAGGCAGATATAATGATAAAATTCATTTACATGGGTTGTTTATAAAGTATCTCAATCATCATGATGTAAATTTCAGCTGAAACTTAGACCTAACTATGTGTGCAAAGCTTTATTTAAAAATGACAGTCTTTTCAAAATTATTATTAGAATGTATCTGTCATATATTTATTTTTCTTTCTTCAAAGTTGATCGATACTTACTTATACATTAATCCTTTCATATTTTACCTCACTTTCTGTAAGTGAAAGCATGCAGACCCATTTACAAGGAGTAGTTTTTGAAACTTAAAGAAAGTAAAAAATTACATTTATCTTTGTATTATAATCATTGAACTTTACGAGTGATATGCCCTGAATACATGCATTTATTAATGTAGACATATGATTAATCATCAAATCTCAAAGGAAATAACACAGCTAGTTTCCTAAATAAAATATTCTCTTCGCATTCAGCTATGAGATAACATTCCTTCAACTGTGCTATTGAAGGTCATAGACAAACAAGCGAAAACAAAGTTCCTATTAAATGATATTCAGATAACTGTTGTGGTGGCATGGAGTTGTGTTGCTTAGTCCTCTATTTGTAAAGCTAGCTGCAGAGAACATGCTTCCTTGACAACATCTAGCTGCCAAACTCGTATCCCTTATGCAAGATTGATCAAATCAAAGATCACCCTTTTCCTAGGCTAATCTTGTCCAAGAACCATGCACACCAGGGGTACCAGAGCCAAGAAATTCTGCTCAACATGGGATTCTTATAACTGGCATTTTTGTACAAACATTTTCCATCACCTTGACTGAGACTTTCTCAGATCTGCACTGAAGTCTGTGACTCTTTCTACCCAATCCTTCTGTTCCTAGCTCTATCACTGATGATAGAGCAATGTAAGGGTCTTGGAGATCTCTCTCTCTTACTTCTCAAGCCCCTTCCCTTTTAAACTTGGTAAGCACTTCACCCAATAAATAGCTTGTATGTCCTGTCTCCATCTTGATATTTACTTCATGGAGGACCTGAATAACACAACTACATTAAGAAGTTTTTGGATGTAGTATTTTTGCCTAAGACAGCACAGTTTTGATATTAAAGGGTTTAGCTTGTATTAATGTAACAGTGTGGATATTTGCTTTTTTAAAAAAAAAGTAGAAATGCTTTATTCATATACTATGTCCCTAAACCAAGATTTCTTAACTGTGGCTCTGTTACAGTTTCTGACTGGATAATTCTTTATTTTGTACAGCTATCTTATGCACTATATGAGGTTCAGCATATCACTAGCCTTTCCAGCACTAGATGCCAGTAGCTCTGCCTTATGGTTAGGTGTCTCCAGACAATGCCAAATGGCTTCTTATAAGCAAAACAGTCCCTGGCTAAGAACCATTGATCTTCCAGAGTTGGGAGCACATATCTGTAATCCCAGCACTCAGGAGGCTGAGGCAGGAGGATCACTTTAAGTTTGAGGCCAGCCTGAGTTACATAGTGAGCTCAAGGCCAGCCTGAACTATATAGTGAGACCCATCACATAAAAAAGGAACCACTGATCATAATGCATATAATCTGTGTTATTTGTGTCTATGTCTCTGCATTGGTTCTATTTAATTCTATAGTTATATTCTTATGCCTTAGGAATTGTCAGTGTACTTGAGATAGACTACATAATGCAGTTACAGAATATCAAAGATAGCTAACAAGGGACTATGATATCTAGTAAAACCAATCTTTCCCCAGGCAATAAGAAAAAGTATCATCATTATAGCTGAACTAGTAAGAAATGTTTTTAGAAGATAGTAGTTGAAAAAGATTTTGAAGAATGACAAGGATTTGTTTAAATAGAACTTCCAGGCAGGATTAATTGCATGACCTGAATCATAGCAGCAGAAATAAAAGCACATTAAGAAAAACTAATTTCATGGAGACTACCCTGACAGAAGCAACAGAAGGTCCAAATTGGAAGTGGTGGAGTAATAAATACATAGTAATATTATCTAAGGCCTAACACTGTGCATTTATTCTGCTATTTCCCTTTAGTCAGTTATTTACTAAATCCTTATATGGTTGTTACAGGGTATCACTGGGGTTGGTGTTCCTTTCTATTGGAATGCAGGCTACTAAACCCATGATCCTTTGTACCTCCTCAACACCTTCTCCTCTCAAATTCCTACTTTTCATTACTGCCTATTTTTTAACATTTTCGTCTCCTTACTGATATTCTCTATTTTTGGGAGATGTCATCCATATACTTTCTTTGATTTCGCTAAAGCTGGTTTCTTTGATTTCTTTGAATATATTTATAATAATGACTTAAATTATATATTTAGTAAGTCTAATATGTGGTGTCCTTAGGGATAGTTTCTATTGGTTCTTTTTCTTTTATGGGCCAAACTTTCCAGTTCCTTACTATGTCTTCTAAGTATTTGTTTTAAAAACTAGATATTTTATATAATGTAGAACTGGAAATTATATTACCCCCACTCCATAAAGTTGCTGTTTATTATAGTTGTGTTTTTTCTGGTTTATGTCTGTATTGTGACGTTGACAAATTAGTATTGTAAAGTCTGGATCTAGTTATGTTAAAATTAGTGACGTCCTTTCATTTGTTTTTCTTTTTTAAAAAAAATATTAATACATTTTGTAGTAAGTAATAATTACATTCATTGTAGGGAACTGGTATGCATACATAACACATTTTCATTCTTTTAAGTCCCCTTCTCTCCCTATCCTCTTTCCTAATTCTTTCTCTCTCTGTTTCTCTCTCCTCCTCTTTCCCTCTCTTTGCCTCTCCTTCCTTTCTTCCTATCATTTGTATTTCTTCTCATCATCAAGTATATTAATCTTTCCAAAGCAGTATCTTTCTTATATGTATTTCCCAAATGTAGTCAGGCCTTACGGCACCCCAGAATACAATCGGACTCCAGGACAGCCAGGCTGAGAATTGGACCAGATGCACACTGGTGACAGTGGCATCTGCTGCATAATAGTGATGGTGGCAGTGACTTCAGTCTTGAGAGAGAAAGAAGGCACTCAATAAACAGGCAGTTTTAGGACCCAGAGTGGGAAGCCAGCTACTGACCATCAGCCAAGTCTACCTATAACACCTGTACAAATATTAACTCTCAGGCTTAAGTGGTTGCATAGGCATTCAGGCAATAAACTTTGTGAATAAGTTATTATGAAATAATAGTATACAAGTAGACATTACGATAAAGCATATTCAAAAGTTATTAGAATTCTTAAAAGAATTAAGAATTTAGAAAACTACTGAAACATTGCAAAATTAATATCCACAGTCTTAGAAATACAAATTCAAATTAATGTTAAGGATCTAACCATTCAGTAAAAAGGAATAGTTTTCATATGCACTTCATAGAAACCAAGAGATAAAAAAGTCAATTTTTAAAACTGTTCCTGTAATTAATTGATATAGTTCATAAACAGGCATTTATATATAAATTATAAAGCCATATCTCATTTTTATATTAAAATACAATTATATAAATTGATGCCCAAAATTTATATATTTACATGTAATAAAATATTTTTAGAATTTTTTCACATTGAATCAACTCTATATATACTAAAACATGTACCTTGCAATGTCAAAATTTATCATATGCCACATCTTAAAATATGCCAGTAACAATTACATCTTCAGAAAGCCTTCGAACTTAAGAATTATCAAAAATTATTTGCAAAATTTATTGTCCAAGTGGAATTGATATTGCTTCAACTTTTAGCAATAAACATAGTTATAATTATGATTATTTTGCAAATCAATCTACAGAAAATAAGTGAAAATTTTTAATCAATACATATGTCACAGTGAGAAAGTAGTATTAATAATACAAATCTGTGACTCCAAAAATAACATTTTTGTAATTTGTAAGTATGTCCTATTGCATTTTTAAGTAATAATATTTATTAAAAGAAAAAGCTTTATATTTAATACCATTAGTACCATGTACTTCTTACTTTTTGTAAAAAGAGCCATATATTTCTGTTTTGTATTGGCCACTGAAAATGGTATGTTCCATATCTGACTAAGGATATATATAATTTGGAAGTTTATTGCTTTAATAGTTATTAAAAAGGATCATTTTCATTTTTAATGATTACTCTTGACATTGTTCTGAACATTCCTTTCTTGAAGTGGAGGCAGTAAAGATTAAATTATATAAATATTGAGAATATATACTTGTTTTTTAATTAGTTCACTATCTGTATACTAAAACTTTAAATGACAAATACTATTTTTAAACTGCTTTTTACACTTGGCCTAAAATAAGGTTGTCAAAAAAATTTTCATAATTGGGACACAGTTTCATCTCCAGTTACCATTTACAAGCCAATGTGTTTTCTTTGTTATGCAAAACAAATTGCATCTTATTCTCCTATACAAGCTTTGCTCAAGGTGAAACCTGTCCTTGACTATTGAAATTAAATGAATTCATCGAGACCTATCAAATGTAACTTCTAAATAGTTTACCAAATATCCCACTCCATTCGGACTGGTATAAACCAGGCCCTCATACTTTCTCTTCTGCAGTCCCAATAGATCTGGCTCCTCCTCTGTCTTGACCTTGTGCCAAGATAATTGTTCTTTAAAAATGCAAATTGTATTATTCTTTTCTCCTAGGACTTCTATAGCCTTTAGGTTAAAGTACAAATTCCTTAACATGGTCTAGGCCTTTCCTTTTCCTCATTGCTCTCCTTTGCTGCTTACTTATCTGCAGCCTCCCCAAAATTCTGTCATGGAAAAACTTGCATTTCCCTGAAAGTGGTCTGTTCTGTTGATATTATTGTGCTTTTATATACATTTTTCTCTGTTTATTATCCATTCTGTTAATGCATCCCTTAAAGCTCAGAGTCAGTGTTGTATCTTCTGAGACTTTTTCTATGAACTTCCAGGGAGAATTAAAGTTTCCTGATTTTGTGCTCCATAAGCACCCCTTTCCAACAGTAGCACATCTACACTGCCAAATTAGTGTTGTTTACTGTGTCTGCCCAACCATATTAGAAAATCATTTCCTTAAAGTAGAGACTGTCTTTTCTACATGTATCTCCAGTACCTAATACAGGGCTTGACGTAGGATAGACATAAAATTAATGAATGAAAGGATAAATGAATAAACTATAAATGTCAGACTAATAAAACTAACTTAGACTCCAATAACTTGTATAGTACCAGTTTAGCATGTTGATTAAACTTCTCTGTACAAAACTTCAATTTTCCTACATTTACATACTTTACTTTTTTTTTTGCTTACATTTTTTTATTGGTACATTTTAGGTATACAATATGTTTACATTTATCATTGGGTGCTTGTACCTGTATATGATTTATCTTGGTTCTTATTTTTTCCCCATTCTCTATGCTCCCTTCCCTATTTGCAAAGGCTTTGTTTCCATTTTTTCCTTTTCTCATAATTTTTCCTTACCCTTCTTTCCTTTCCTCTTCCCCTCCCACTTCCCCTACCCCTTCAGACCTTTTCTTCCTATTTCAAAATCTCCCATAAATGCCTTAAATGCTTAAATGCCTTAAGTAAAAGGCATTTAAATTCTTAGAATAAGAGTTAACTCAACTAGACCTAGAGAAGCAGGCTAAGTGAACATCTTGGTATTCATGCCTAGGGCTGCCTCATAGGGTGTCTTTGAAGGGGGAACAAATAATAAGGAGAAATGCTAAAGGTACAAAGCACTGTAAAATTACTTAACAACTATAATGTGATTTTCTCATTATAAATACTTTTGTCACCTAATAATATTTGAGATTCTCACTTTGATGTACAACTTCTATCCATAAAAGTATGAAACTGGTTATTTCTGGGGAAAATATAGTTTCTTTCAATTAGGAAAGCTAAACAAGCCATTAATTCATAAGATCATTAAACTAACTTGCATTCTAAGTTTGTTTGTAAGAGGACCACTTATATGAGTGAACAACACTCACTTCTGGGGAACAGATATGCTTGTGACAAAACAGTGGTTCTATAATCAATATATTTATCATATATCATATATTACCATATATATATTCCCTATAGAATATATCTTCCCTATAGTTTAATCAACCTCCTAGAATATGGCCTATGTTTAATGACTAATTTTCAAATAATAGAGTATGGAAAGGAGAATGCAGTGGAGAATGCTGGCAGTCCTGGTACTACCTTAGTCAAATGATCAAAGTTAGCATCAATAGTCATGTCATAGTGTCATAATATACTCCTTATATATGGTGATGAAAAGTACACTATCTCTCAATATTTGTTCATAAAACTAAAAACCACATAGGCCAGGGATTTAACTCAGTAGTTCTGCTGCCTGCTCCGCAAGCACAAGGACCTGAGTTCGATCCCCAGTACAAAAAAACAAAAACTAATGACCACAGGCTGATCATAAGGAAAACAGATAATAATTTGAATCTAAAGGAAAATAGTAGTTTTGTAAGAGAAAGTATATCCTCAGGAAAATCCATCATATATTAAAAGGAATATATGAAAATGCAGCAATCAAAAAGAAAATCTGAAGCCAGAATCCATAGTATTAGACTACAAATCAGAGTGGAAATTTTTTATTTATTCTTAATTAATTGGGGTTCTCAGAAACAGTGCTCTCCGTTAGATTTGTCCCAAATTGATGAGACACCTAAAGAATATGCAGAATTTAAATTTGATCTCTTAGCCTGGATGAATATTCCCAGTGGATGATAAATTTATTTCTAGTTGCTATACATTTCAAGTCTAAGAGATAAGGAAACACACTATTATTAAATCCAGGTTTTGTGTTAACATTCTAAACACCTCAAGTATTTATTATTGAGCTGCCCTATAAAGATAACAAAAGTCAATACACCATTGCTAAGTATCTTATCTATTAGAGTTTTAAAATATTTGCATGTTTTTATAAATGTTAATGAAAAAGAACACATAAACAAATGTCACAGGCTATAAATTAGAGTTTAGGAAGGCAATAATATATAGCAAAGCATTTTAAATTGTAAGATTCCCTAACCTTTATTCACTAAATAAACCTTGATATTTTAGCATATTTCTTCTATAAGGGAGGGGAGTCCTTATTGAAGACACAGGCTTAATTGCCTAAGTACCCTTCTAACCTTGAAGGTAATATCACTGTATAATTATATTAGAAAGTAGCAGTTTGTCTTGTAAACCTCAATGAACAGAACCATAATGCCACAAAAGACAGCCATTGATTAAGTATGAATTACTATATTTTAAAGTGCTGCCTATGAAACAGAAATGCCACATTTGAAGGAATGGCTTCCTCCATTTGATCTGACCTCCTCCCATTTAGAGATGTGAAGGTGATAAATCACCAAGTGTGGGCACAGCAGGGATCCTCATTAATAGCAACCTTCCAGTCTACTGGCAATCACTGCAAGTGCAAGGTGACATGCACAAACGTTTCCTTTTCAGCTGAAAGGATGTAAATTTTCTGAGAATTTCTTAGAAAAGGATACAGGATTTCTTGGTCGCCATCTATTAGACAACGTAAAAGTTATTAAAATATACTGCTGTCAACATAATGAATTAAAGATTTTATGTTATTATAGTAGCTATATTTTTTAAACTACAAAAATCACTATGCAATTTATTTCCCTCTGAATGGAAAGAAAATTGAGGCAATAGTCAAAGATCTGATTTTTTTTGAACTTAATCATTTGAAAGAGGAATTAAATTTTAATGTGACAACTTAAAACCAAAATTGGGTTTTCTTATTTTCCTTTTTCTCCCCAAATATTTCAACCAAAGATTTGAATATGACTATGCTTTTCTTTCATATATATTTGTTCTTACACTGCATGTGAGTTTGACAGTGTAGACTAAAAATTATAGCTAGATGAGAAGAGGTAGTAAGGTTCGTTTTTTATTTTAAAAGTTTTTAGAATTCCTAAAATTAAAAGCTAAAGACTTGTTTCAAGAAATAAAAAGAATGTTCATTTAAGAAGCTTGAATTCAAGTTTAACATTAAGCCTTGCATAACTATGGACAAGTCAGATTTCCAAGTCAGGATCAACACTCACACACATTAAATAAAAACAGCCATTCAGTGTGTGTATGTGTGATTGTATGTAGCATACAAAATAATGTATGCACATTAGCTTTGGAAAGAATAAAATGATATGCAAATTTAAGTTACTTATTATCAACATAATCAAAGAAAGAACAAAATAATAGACAGTTTGATAGTACAGAAATAATTATATATTTTTTGTTTTTAACATTGCTATTGAAAAATTGACTCATAGCTATTATTTATCTTCCTTTATACTTTTTTCTTTCTACAGATTTTAGCCTTATAATTGAAAAATATTTATTGTTTTAGATTTGTTTTGGCCAATAAATGCTCACAGATTATAAACATTTCATTTCCAGTCATCTACTCAATATTTCGTTCAACATGAAATGATAAAATATTAGCGAACTTGACTAAAAATCATTCATGAGCTCATTTTCTATCTTTATTTTTTTAATGTGAAAATATTCTTGCAAAATTTATCATAAAACATATTTTAGTATTTTGCTAATGTAGAAGACAGAAGACAGGATAATGAATAAAGATGCTCTGAGAACTTGGCTTGGCATGAAATTTTTTAGATGGTGAAGAATGTGTTTTTCCCTGTAATATCTTAAGCAGGGAGTAACTTTTCTTCAGAGAGGTTATTCAAAGTGTTTTTTTTCCTGAGTCAAAACTGCAATGCCCAGTGATCTAATAGAGAGAAAACAAATATTTTATACCATCCAGGTGAAAGTTATATGTGTCTAGGTCACAAGGGTGACCATATGCCTTTGATTCTGGTATTATTGCCCAGTTTTCACAGTGCATATACATGATCACTTACATAATAGGTGGCAAAATATTTGCATTTTATTCAGTGTCTCAGTTTGAATATTAGTTTATATAATCAGTATTTAATAAATGTATATTCGTTTACTTTTATCACAGTCCCTTAAACAACATAAACAGTATAGTGGTAAAACAAAAGTAAATTTTCATTCATTCAGTGAATATTTACCTAGTGCTTAGCCTGTTCCACTTGCTGGACAATTAATAGGGAACAAGACAAGATAATTTCCTAGAATCAAGTTTGCATTGTAGCAGAAAGAAGGTGACTCCAGACAGTAAACAATTGCATCTTTAATGTACTTTCAATTATGAATATATTATAACCTAAGCAAAAGAGAAGTAATTGAAAATAAAATGATGTGGGGTGAGGTATGCACACTGAGCTAGGAAAGGCAGTTCTCTAATTTAGAAAAGGAGGAAATGTCTGAAGGAAATTTGGTACAATTTATATATCTTAGGTCAGGATGTTTCCATGAAGGGTTCACATAAGTGTCTGGCTACTGAGTGGGAAAGAAACCTAAGCATGTTTGAGGAACAGCAAGACCAGAACAGCTTGAGCAAAGTAAAGAAAAGTGATACAACAAAAGAGCCATCTGGGGTCCTGGCAAAGAATTTTAATTGTGTTCGCAATGTAGTGGGAAGCTATTGGGGATTGACTGGACCTTACCTCAGCTTTTAAAATGCTCATTCCAAGTGCTCTGTGGCAGGAAGCCTGCAAAGAGCTTTATCAGATTTCCCTCATGTTCCTCCACAGATGCTTGCAGCTGCCCTTGTCTCTGGAACCATTTGCTCTCAATTATCTAGCTACCAACATTTCCAAATTCATTCACCTACCTCCTGGGACTGCTTTTCCTCTTGCCCATGCCTCATGCTTCTCTTGTTCAAGGGCTTTCTCAAAATCATGGTGTTTCTCCTTCCTGTAGGACAGACTGTCTGGGGAAAAGGGAGTTCATGTGGTCTGAAATGGGCCTTACTGAGCTACAATCAAAGTGATACCAAGAGTTTTTTCATTCTGAGGCTGTAGAGGAAAATATATTCCCTTGCCTTTTTCACCTTCCAGAGGCCATTTGTATATATTGTTCCCATTAGTACACATTGTTTCCATTAGTGCTGTGCTAGCTTTCTGCACCTACTCTAACAAATTACAAAGCCAGAAAAATACCATTTCAAATCTCACTGGCTGATCCCCATCCTGCCTCCTCTTCCACTTTAAAGGACTCCTGCACTAACAGGTTCTGGGGATTGGGGAATGTGCATATCATCACCCTTTAGGGTGAGGACAGTGAGTCACAAAGAAACTTGTGTAGTCTCCATTACTAGTGACTAGAGACAAAAGACATCAGCTCCACCTCCATGCTTGACTGCTATATCATCTTGCTGATTCAAAAGGAAAGTAATGTATTGATAGCACCATCTTACATATATTTTTTGATTGATATCAAGCAAACAGTATTTACTAATATATGTTATGCTACATGTGTCTTAAAATAATACACAGTACTGTAATGGATACAACATTTAATTGAACATAGGTACAACACTCAAAAAACCTAGATTAGTACAGGAGACAAAGATATCAAATTGTGCTATTGAATATACATATGGTGAGAGAGTATAAATACTGTGAAATATATAAAGTGCTATAGGCATTCAGAAACATGAGGTAGTCATGCAGTTTGCACACATGCACAACTCAATTTTGGTCCCCTTGATGAGCCATGGGTTGTTTTTCTATTCTCTATTTACTCCTAAACATAGATTCCTGCTCAATGATTACACTGGCTGCCCTTCTTAGGCCAGGATCTTTGAAAATCATGGTCATTTCCTACTTTGTACAATTTGAACTTTTTTTTAAAAGGTGAAACCATCTTCTGTGCTTTAATCTATGGATAGCTCTTGAAATTCTTTTTAAACTTAGATTTTAAATTATATACTAGAAAATGATGAAATTTTAGTATTTATATAGCCCAAATATTCCTAGGAGAAATTTCTTCTTGGAAAATATGGTAAATTTGGGAAAAGTTCTAATTGGATGTCCAATAAATTTTGGATCTCTTCATATAATTTATGACTCTTGATGACTATGTCAGGTTTTCTTCTGTCCACAAAATGATAGTTTTTCACACATTTTCTTGGAAATACTCACCGATGGCATGTACTGTGAACAAAGTAAATCTAACCTGGGGAGTCTTGGAACAGGGCACAGGCAAGTGATCCACATTACTCTTTCCTCCATCCTCATGGTAGAGACCTTGGTGATCTTTCATAAGCCACTACCTGGCCACAAACCAGTCGTGACCACCACCAACATGTAAGGCTCAGTAGAAGTATCACCAATACCATCCCTCATCACTGCCACAAAGAAAATAGCTTGTCTTCTGAAGCAACTGCTCCTGTCAGTCTGATCTGACCTTTCCAATGCTCTGATATTGTGGTATTTAATTTTATACACATTTGTTCTTCTTGATATGTCAGCAAAATGAAATAGTGCCAAAGTATTTTCAAAGAGTCACTGTTTGCCTTCTTTGAAGATCAGAATGTCTTTGTGTTTGCCACTTGGCACTTTTAAGTGCCAAAGATTGTGGGTATTCTTAGCTCTTTCTTTTCCATATCAAGAAAAATGACGGCTTTCCTTATGATTTTGGCACTAAAAGAATAAAAACAGTATTCAGAGCTTTCCTACTGTAGCCTTATGATAGATTTTAATAGTTCTAGAAATGAAAGCTTAATTTAATTCTATGCTTAAAACTATCAAATATACTAACTGTTCATGAAGATTAAGAATTTTGCTTTGACTTTTATAATGTGAAGTTAATTTATTATTGTCACTAACATTTTAATTAAAATATTTTACATGCTTCTATGACTTTTACCAAATTATGCCTTTATTTACTTTATTATTTGCATAATCTTCTTTAAAAAAATTCACTTACTGTATATGATACTTCCTTGCCTTGATATTAATCAAGAAATTTAGTTATAAATTAGGAATTTAAAATGCATTGTAGAATATTTAGAGCTATGTAATTATTTACCATGTGAATATTTAAAACAACATATTAAGTATATTTAATAGAGCACTATAAATGATAAATATACTAGCATTTGAGTGTAATAAATCATGTTCTATTAGTTCCATTTTTCTGGTCTTATATTGTTTACCTCAGGCTGTTTTAACCTATATGTTCACTTCTCATCTCTACTATGTTAAATAAAATATTTTTATTATAAAAAGCTGTTGTCCGTTAATACTCTTCCATTAAAATTCTATTTATATAACCAATAATGAATGCTAATTTTAGCATCATATTATACTACTTTAACTTTTGCTTTGTTTATTCAAATGAAATAAAAATTAGTTTTGAGGTTCTAACCTATAAACTTGTGTTTGACAGAACATTAGTTATAACACACTGTTCCCTCCCATATCTAATATACTCACAAAATGTTGTTATTATAACATTATTGACACTTCAAAAAATTTCTCCAACTAATACATTCTTACATGTCAAGTAAATGACAAGTTACTATGACTATCGAAGAAGAAAAACTTTACCAAGGATGATTTATAGACACTCCAGTGTAAAACTAAGAAACTGAGCTGGAAATACATAGGTCATAATCAATTGGAAGATGAAAGGCACGTTAAATAGGAAATCTGAATGTGTAAGAAAAAAATTTGAAAAAGCAGAAGATTCTTACAGAAAAATGTTGTTCAAATGAAACAAGCATAACACTTTGTATGGCAGAGTAGTAGTCCATTGTGTATAAATATCACATTTTGTTTAACTATTCATCTGTTGATGGACATATAGTTTACTTTCAAGATTTAGCCATCCTGAATTGTGCTGTTATAAGCATAAGTATGCATGTATCACTTTGATGCCCTTAACTTTTTAGGCAAGATACCTAGAAGGGAAATAGGTAGGTCAAATCAAATTTATAGTTTTAGCTTTTTGAGGAATCTCCATATTGGTTTCTATAGTGGTTGTATTAGTTTACCACCAGTAATTTATTACTAATACTAATATGAATACTAATGTATTACTGATACTAATACTAATGTATTAGTTCCACCAGTAATGAAGAAGGATTCTTTCTCCCTATAGCTTCACCATCACTTATTATTGTTTGTTTCTTGATAATAGCAATTCTTTCTGGAGTGAGATGGAATCTCAGTGTTGTTTTAATTTGCATTTCTCAAATGGTCAGTGGTATTGTTGAGACCACAATGTTAAGTGAAATACATCAGACACAAAAGCTTAATTATTGCATGGTTTCTCTTACCTGAAAAAACCCAAAATATAAAAGAAGAGCAAGATAAAAGCCACACAATAGAAAATAGTGAGATAGATCTTTAGTGTATGGGAAGGGAACCAAGAGAGGAAGGGACAGAGGAGGGAGGGGAGGGAAATAGATAATTTTTTAAAGAAATTGTGATGTGTTGTATATTTGTACCAAGTTCCTACAAGTAATGTAATCATTATTAACTACAAACATGTATCAATATAAAAAGAAAAATGTTGTAACTTAAAAATGGGAATCCAGTAAGTTCAGCCTTCAGTAAAAATAAGACAATTGGAGTCCTCTAAGCAATATAATTGGTCTTCTGAGCAATAAAAGTCATTGAGCAAAAAGTCTATAAAACTGTTCCCAGATGGGAACCAAGGTCTCCTCCAAGAGGAGGAGGGGAACTCCACTTACCCAGTCCCTGAGAGTAGATAGGTTCATGGACTTTTGGCACAGAGAAGCATTTCAGGACATGTTCAATGGGAGATGTGGGTAGATTTTTTTAACTGGGCTTGTTTGGAGTTTCTAGTAGGGGAGCAGCTACTTGTATACCCTTGAACAAAGATACAGTCCTTCTCTATTGGGGTAGTCATCCTCATGGAGCAAGGATGAAGCTTCGGAAGGGATGCACCAATCTTTCAGGGTTTAAGTTTGTGCTTATATTTTTCTAAGTGTTTTCTCAGCATGGCTAGGGCATGTTACAATGGTGTATTAGTTACTTATCTCCTTGCTGGGGCAAAATACTCCACACCAAAGTCAAAGAAGGAAAGGTTTATTTAGCTCACAGTTTGTGGAGATTTCAGTCCATAATTGGCTGGCTCCAGGGTAGGGTAGCATTGCAGACAGGCATCTCAGAGAAGAAACAGTTCATGGCAGGCAGAAGGTAGCAAAGCAAGAAAGTATGACCACAGTTCTTTCTATCTCTTATATCTTATCCAGGTTACTTAGAGTAGGTAGCAGCCACCCTTAATCCTAGTGCCTTTGATCGTAGCATCGAACCATGCATCAATCCCAGCATCAAATTCTCTAGGTCCAGCCACATTGGAAAAAGCCCCATCTATGATTGCATGAGGCTTTGAGGGACATCTAGACACAAGCCATAACAAATGTTGACTATCTGTTTACAAAAATGAATTGATCTGACCTTCCTGACATAGATAAGATTTTCTGTTCATCCATGTTCTGAGAATAAAGGGTGAATTTAGCATCAACCTGCCCCTTGGGTGTCTTATGCACAGACTCTAATTTGTTTTTACTTTATAATTTAGAGAAAAATTAGATCTTAGC
This sequence comes from Heterocephalus glaber, assembly GCF_053883595.1. Taxonomy (NCBI): domain Eukaryota; kingdom Metazoa; phylum Chordata; class Mammalia; order Rodentia; family Bathyergidae; genus Heterocephalus; species Heterocephalus glaber. The sequence continues at coordinate 23,733,931 of NW_028258147.1, forward strand.
CTTTGTTAAAGAGGTTGATTTTGAGACCCCAGTGTTTCCCAGTCAGGTGGGAAAATTCTGAAAATTCAACAAGGAAACTGAAGCTAGATGTTCTTTTGCCATTTAAAATGTAATTACTATCAATAGATCTTGAACATTTAGAACAACTGCAATGGTTTGGATATGCTTTGTTTCTCAAAGTTCAGTGTGCTACAAGCTGGGTCCTAAATGTGATGGTATTGAGAGGGTGTAACCCTCAGTGGGTGGGGACTGATGGAAGGTAGTTAGGTCATGAGGGCTCCACTCTTATGAACAAATTGATGCTGTCCTCAGGCTTGGGTCATTTTGATAGAGTAGATTAGTTCTCATGAGAGTGGAGGTCTATAAAAAGAGCTAGGCTGGCACCTCATGATCTCTTGCTTCCTGTGTCACAGTAAATTCTTTCTGCAAGTGTTCCTGACACTGTGACGCCATCTCCTATGAAGCTCTCACCACTCTCCAGCAGAGTGTTCCTGAATGTCTCGAACTGCGAGTTAAATAAACCTCATTTTGCCTCATGTATTTTGTTACAGCAACAGCAGCATCGATAGCAATAGAAAGGACAAATATCAATTCATATTTTATTAAACGGACTACTGATAATGTTGTATTGTTCAACAGATAGGTCATAACCAATAGGTGGATCAAAGTTAGTTATTTAAAAAGAATAGACTGCAAAAGGAAAAAGGAAAAAACAATCAAGGGTATCTTATAGAATAAGGGTTTTTTAAAAAATGTATTAGGTTATATATGTCCCTGCATATAGAGTCATGATTTCTAAAGTATTTAATGAAAGTGAAGCCAGAAAAGCTTGCAAAGCAATGATGTAATAACTACTACAGCATTAAAATCTCTAAATGTGTCGATTAAATAACAGATGGAGATCCTGGCAACATTCACGGTGCTTCACATGTATTTCCTCAAAAGCCTCATATTAACCCCATGAGGAGGGTATTTTTATCTTCTACTTTTTAACCAATTGAGATACTGACATATTTATCAGAAGATTTTATAATGATATTTTATTGGATTAGTGCAAAATAATGCCTGTTTTCAGAAGTGAATAAATGAGTCAGGTTCTTCATCTATTAGAACTCACTGATAGTATGAGACATCTCTCTCACATGAGGCTCCTCATATAAATTTTAGCAAACACAGACTATTTTCTTAATTAAAACATACCACCGAATAAAGCAATTTTTCCAAAATTAGAGTCAAATTACTAGTGTGAGTTTAATAGATATCATTTAAATAAATTTGCCAGAAAACACAATGTACAGAAAGTACTTTTTGTCATTATTCTCCCTTGTCCCCCTTTCCACATGGCTCTCCTTAGCCAAGTTACACTCTTAAGCTTGCACATCACACCAAATTGTTAAGCATGGCTTTGAAAAAGGAGCATCAATTTTTGCTGAGTGAATCTAGGAGTAATCAGATGAAGAAGGAGGCCAGGAGAATATACAGTCCTTATCTTCTCTCACTTTGGACTGTGCACTTCCAGCCAAGTGTCTTCTATGGTTCTCTTGTGCCTTATAGCATAAGAGGAGTAGATTGAATAGCTTGACTCTTCCACATTAATAAACATTGGCTGAAGAATTTATACTCATGGCTCAAGAAAAGAAAAGAAAAAGAAAAAAGCCACACAAATATTCTGAAAAAAATGGAGAATTATATGACAATTATGCAAGTCAAAAATCCATGTGGAAAAATTCCATGTGGAAGCAAAGAAACACCTTACTACATCACAGACAATCTTCCTTTGTGAAGAAATAGAAACTCTCAGATTATACATAGAAGGATACTGCATACAAGGATACTCCAAGGCAAAATGAAATCAGTTCAGTATTTGCTAATTAATAAGTACAACAGCAACTCCAAGTAATGGGAAAAAAAACATGAAGAATGCTTGACAACAGTTTTAAAGTTTTCATTTATAAATGGCTTTAATCATATTACCTGTTTAAGAGTGATTAAACTGGTTAGAAATGTGTATGAAATATAAATCTAACCATAACACCTGCTGTTAAGATTCTTCCTCCCTATCTGTCTCTGAAAGCAATATAATTTTTATTTGAAAATTATTATATCATTTTATAGTGCCTACTTAAAACAGAGTGCCATTTTTTTTGTTTTTTAAAAAAGTCCCACATTTGCAGTATGCTCAAGCTTCAGTGTAATATGAACCATGCACATTTGAATTTAAATTTATGCAAAGCTTATGTATGCTTAACAATTAACTCACTCTTTTGAAATTCATTCTATTTGGTCATCTTTTCTCACAACTGTTATTTTTCCTATTTCATCATTGTCACTCTCATTTATCAATAATTTTCCCATTTCATCGAAGTGGTTTCTATATTCATATACAGCACTTTGATCACTCAGTCAGTTCTCTTTCTTCTCCATCCCCAGTGGTACCCCCAAGGAGTTGCTTTTATCTTCCCAACTCAGCCCTCGTCACACAGAGTTATGGATTCACACTTGCATTACATTACATTCACACTTCACACTTACATACCTGCTTCACACTTTACATAAGAAAATATTTATCTTCAAAATTTCATGCTTTTAAAAATCTCAGTGATTTTCAGGAAACTGGTTATTTTATATCATCTGGGCCTTATAGATCAAAAGGGTAGAAGCCATGTAGCTGATGTGTAACTTAGAAGCTTGAATCTCCTTACCTCAAGATAATAATAAAAATATGCATTCTATTTTCTCCTTAACTATAACTCTGTCTAGAGTTATAGTTTGTCTAGAGTTATAGTTATCATTTCTATCTTGATGAGATTAGATTTCATGTCCATAATGTAAACATTGTTTTGTATCAGTATTAAATTTCCCTGCTCAGCTATCCTTTGGTCACACCTGCCTGGCATTACTCCACTGAAGGTTGACTTAGTGTTGCTTGAGAAAACACTCCAACATGCAGGTAGATGCTGCAATATAAATAAATGGTCTCTGGATCCAATAGATCTGTCACTATATCCCCCAGAAATACTATTTATGCTATTTTGTCCTCCTACTTAGTTCACACAGCCATTCTTTATGAGTAAGATGTCAATTCATTTATACAAAGCATTTATTTATTCATTTATACAAAGCATTTAACCTTGTGACATTTATCCTCAGTATCAGGCCTCATCTCATAAGTCAAAAGTAAATGGAAGTCATCCAATGGGAACTCCCAACTTTTTACTGTTAACTTATTTTCTACAATGTACCTTCCAAGTAAGGATAATTCTTCCTATTTTCTGGCTTCCATTTTTGTTTCCTCAAGGAATATGGGTCTCTTGATGATCACTATTCCTTTACCCTTAATTTGTTTCTTCTTCATCTTTTCCACAAGCCTTTAAATGTGGTCAAGATTTTCTTAATGAAGCAAAACAAAACAAATGAATTTCTCCCTTAATCCTACATTGTGTTTCAGTTCTGTCATTTCTCTTATTCTTTGCAGTTTAACTCTTCCAAAGTTGCTCTTTGAATTTCTCACTTCTCTATCTATACACAACCTACTATCAACTGTGTCCCATCCATGGCTCTCCTGGAACTGCTTGCACCATGTCACTACAGATATGAAAATTGATACATTCAGTGGATATTTCTCAGACTTTATTTGTTTTACCATTTAGTAGAATTTGACAAATTGGCAAGCATCTTTACTCAAAATATTATTTTCCCTTGTATTTCAGATTCTCACAGTTTTGACTTTTACAGTTGTATTCCTTCTCCTTCCCTGGAGCTGGCTTCTTCCATCTACCTACATCCTAACTGATGGCATTGTTTAAGGATCTATTCATCCCTCTTCTATTCTTGTGCTTTTTCTTCAATACATATGTATTGAATTCTATTGTTGTACTATAAACTCTCTCCTTGAGTGATTTCATATTATATTATGGCTTTAATTACCATACTTATGTTTAAGAATCACAGATATATTTTTCAAGACCAGATATTGATTTTAGGCTTCTAATAAATATGCAAAAGTGTTAGAAATCTCCACTTTCTACTTCTAACTAACATGTACAAAATAAAATCCCTTTGATTCCAAGAATTCTAATAGTCCTAGCAAAACTGTATAACAAATTTTCTCTAATAGTTCTACTTAACCTTGAATTAGGTCAAATCTCTGTATTTCCACTGCAATACTTTAGGGCAGCCACAAATGCATTTCACCTGGATACTGGTAGAGCCCGCTAACTCTTCCTTACTTCTAGTCATTCTCCTTTTTCCTTCTTTCTTTCTTCTTTCTCTTTATTCCACTGATAACCATAATGATTTTTCTCAACTGGAAAACTAATAATACATTTTTATTTTAAATGTGTTAATGGCTTCCAAATGATCTTAGGTAAAATTAAAAATTCATATGATACTCCAATCCTCCCCAAATCTCCTCCTAACTCTATTTCTTCAAGTTCATTTGGAGTATTCATCTTGCTTTCTGAACTTCATATATACCAAAATTTTATTTTATTTTTCCTCCCAAGAGTCTTTCACATGCTTTCTTTGCTTCAAAATTTTCCCATCCTTTTTGCCTAGTTTCTACTCATATTTTACATGATAGTTTTGTTCCAGAAAGCCACACTAATATTTGGAATACAGCTAGGTCACTCTCCCGAGAATCCAATGACACTATATGTTTTCAACATAGTATTTATCAGGTTTACTAGCACACTTCTGAGTCAAAGTTTAAACTAAATGAAGTTAGATAACATTTAATCTTCATAGATTTCCTTCACAACTTTCAGTTGTGCACAACAGAGATTCAGTAAAGCATAATTTTTATAAAATATTGTGTGGTGTTAATACCATTTCTCAGTGTATGTTTTAAGAATAAATTTGCATTTCATAAATATTAATGAAAGATTTTTGACCTGTAGTGTATCTAAGAAATAATTTACTCTAACATTCTCACTAAAAATGTGGAAAATTTGATCCAGAAAAGGTAAATGATTTGCCAGAAGTCACACAATTAACTTATTTTTTTCTAATTACATTTCCAGGCCACATACATACCTCTGTCTGCTTTCTGTATATCTTTATTTTATTCACTGAAATATGCATTATTCCTAATAATTTAACAACTTAAAGCTGTTCTTTATGTGATATTTAGATACAGAACTAGTTTGAATTTAAAATACTGGCCCGGTAAAAAAAAAAATTAACTTTAAAATGTCTTATATATTCCAAAACTTCCTTCTAATTTCCAAACAATTGCTATTTTTATGTTCCCCACAGCATCCTAGTATCATTTTTTTATTAGGCAAAAAACAAATGCAGCAATGAAACCTATATGTTTTCCATCCCTGGGAATTATGTCTTTAAACTAATTTGATTCATTCTTTCAATAAATATTGATTAATGACCTAGTATATGTCAGCTCCTGTTCAAAATATTTGGCATATAGAAAGGAAGTTTATCTTTTCCTTCATAGAACTTGTATTTGAAGATCCAAAATTCACTAGCTATATAAGTAAATTGAATGGTATGTTTCATAGATATTACTAAGAAAAAATAAACCAGATTAGACAAATTGGAAATGTTAGATTGTCTATTTGTGATTGGTTGATTGGCTTTGCAATCTTATTTGGAGCTATGACTAAAGGTATGTCAGTTGGGTGAAGGTATTTAGGGGATATGGAATATAACTGGGTATCTCAACTGAGAGAGTAGCGAGGTTAAATATTCTGAAGGGTATGCATGACTAGTGTGTGTTAGCTATAGCAATGTCAGTAGGACCAAGGCAGAATAAGCGATAAGATCAGTAGAAAATAGTGTCAGATGGGAAGTACCTGGGTCAGACCATGCAGATATTAGAAGACAGTGTACGAACTCTGGATTTTACTCTGAGTGAAATAGGAAGCTATTTGGGGGTTATTTGCACTCTACCTGCTGAAATCAGAATAGTCTCCAAGACTAGCAAGGGTGGAATCAAGATCAGTTAGAGGGGTACTGTGACCGTATAGGAAAGACCTGATGGAGGTTTGAATAAAAATAACAGGAGGTAGTGTTAAGTTGTGGAATTGAGGACACATTAAAAAAAATAAAACAGAGCCCATAAAATGCAGGATATGAGAGTCAGAGACACCAAGTTTTTTTGCTTAATGGAATTATCATATAATGAGATGTGATAATATATAGAATATTAGATTGAATATTGTTCTGAAGCAAAAATATAAGGATTTGTAGTATAGAAAGTCTTCCTACAACTACTCTGGGAGAGTCCTGTTTCTGGTATAAACTACGTGGATATTAGAAGTATCTCTTTATTAAACATTTCCAAGTGACTGTCCTCCAATCTGACTCTAAGCTGTTGACAGCAGAGAGCTTTATAACTGCTTTATTCCTACTGAAGCAATGTAAAATTTAAGCCTAAATTTTGATAAATTTTAATTGGGTAAGGAAAAAAAGCTTTCAATTTATTATAGCTGTTTAAGGAAGATGAATTTTAAAGAGGATTTTTTTTTAGGTTTTAGAATAATAGTTACATTACTTTTAAGACCACCATCATATCTGAATACTCAAACTGGTGTATAAAATATAAGAGAATCCTATGCATAAGTACATGTAATAGCTGAAAACCACTAAATAGCTGATTAATGAAGGTAGTGATCAAAAGTAAGTGCTACTGGGCAGCTTCTCCCAAATCGCACTGGAGAAGCAAGTCATTTTTTTTCTTTTATTTTTAATCTCTAAAGATAACCTTCTGGTATAAGACCTTTTAGAGAAATGACACAGAAACTTTTAAAAAGACCTCAAAATTAAGAGCAAAGAAATAACAGAAAAAGAAAGCTAATTAAATCTTCAACATTTATTTGCAAAACTTAAAATCTCACTCAAACACAAACAAATAAGATCTATGATTAAATGTTTTTAAATTTGAGTTTTAATATAATTCCTTTACTCTTTCATAATAAAACACTGGTTTTAATAGCCAAAACTATTAATTAAAAATAAATCCTATTCTTTATATTCCAGGGAAGCCTGACATTTGTTGACTTGATTATACACATAAAGTAATAAAATAAAGATTAGCTTTTATATTCTTAAACATGATATGTCCTTACTAGAAATTGCATACAAGGACTGGGCTAGTTTAAGCACGTGTTATAGTTCCTGTGATAAAAATCCTGTAATTCTTATCTTCAGAAACAATGTTGCCTGGAATGCTTTTGTTGTTAAAAGTTCTAAAAAGCATATTTAGCTTATTTGGCTGTGAATGGCAGTGAATCTATAACATTCACTAGCTTCTTATCCTATAAATAACTTTGTATTGGTTTAGAATACAAGAGGGAAAGTAAAATGTTAATAAGGGTACATAGAATGTGACACATAGTTTATAACTGAACTTTATGTAGTTAATTATCAAAATAAACTATGTCATGTATTTGAAATAGATTTATTTGCATGTATATGTAGAAGTGGTCGTGGTACTTTCTCTGTTTATATATGGGCACTATATATATATATGTATATATATGAAATATTGATTTAAACACTTAAAGGCAGTTACATGATTTTGGTGCAAAATCTCTCACTGTCATTGATCTTTAATTATCAAGAGTATTTAATTTAGATTCCCAGTTTGGTTTAAATTGTAGGTTTTATACTTATATATTGGGATCCCTTAAGTGAATTATTTATCCTCTGTGTATCTCAGTTTTTCATCTATAAAAAAAGGATAATATTGTCACAGCATTAAATCTTACAAATATGTGCATTTTGCAGATGTATTGAATGAAACTTAGAAAAGAAATCTTATCAGTTAATATTTTGACAAACACAAATATTGCTCATCTTTTTTTTTGTATTAAATTCTTTTATTGGTACATTGTAGGTATACAACACAATTACATTTCTCACTGGGAATTGTACCTTTATATAATGCATCTTGGTTCTTACTTTTTCCCCATTCCTAGCCCTCCCTTCACCCCCTCTACCCTTCCCTATTTACAAAGACTTTATTTACATTTTTTCCATTTCTCATCATTTTTTCCTTTCCCTTCTTTCCTTTCCCCTGCCCCTCCCACTACCCCTACCCCTTTGAACCTTTTCTTCCTATTTTACATTATCGATTATTCATTCTAATCATTGGTACATTTGAGGTATACAATATAATGACATTCATCATTGGAAATTTGCACCATTGCATAGTCTCTCTTGGTTCTTATTTTTCACCCTTGCCCAGCCCTCCCTTCAACCCCTCCAGCCCTCCCTATTTACAAAGATTTTGATCCTATTTTTCCATTTTATCATATTAATCCCATTCCCTTCTATCCTTTCCCCTAGCCCTCCCACTCCTTCCCCTTTGCCCCTTTTCTTCCTATTTCACATTACCTATTATACATTTAGTCCTTATTTACACTTTCAGTTTCTCACACCAGAGAAACTATTCGGTATTTATACATGTGTGTCCTATTTATTTCACTTAAGAGTATTGCCTCAATGTGCCTCCACTTAGCTATAAATGTCTCTAATTTCTCATTTTTTATGTCTGAGTAGTATTCCATTTTATTAAAAAACCACATTTTCTTTATCCAGTCTCCAGTTGATGGGCATTTGGGCTGTTTCCAAGTTTTAGCTATTACAAACTGTGCTGCTATGAACATGGGTGCACATATATCACTGTGGTATGACTTTTTTAATTCTTTGGGGAAGATCCCCAGCAGTGGAATAGCGGGGTCAAATGGGATTTCCAGTCCTAGTTCTTTAAGGTATCTCCATACTGATTTCCACAGTGCTTGCACCAGTCTACACTCCCACCAGCAGTGGAGCAGGGTTCCTCTTTCCCCACAGCCCCGCTAGCATTTGTTATTGGTTGATTTCATGCTCATCTTAATTATTCTTTTTCCACTGTGATAATGAGAGTTTGATCTCACTTTAACATTATTTACACAAAAATTACTTGTGGGTTACTGAGAAACAAGATGATGTTAAACACTTTCCATAAAAGCTAGAATTAAATAGTTCAATGCTCGTAATGCCAAATACCCTGCATTTTTTGGTAAAGTTGTGCAGCATTGAATGATATGGTTCATGTTGGCATCTGTAACCAGAGTTCAAAAGGGAGATATGAATAAAATATTTAACATCATATTTCTAATAGAAAGTAAACTTTTCTATTAATAATTTCACAATGACAATCCATCATGCTTCACCTCATCTACAACTTCTGCCACACATCACAATTTTAGGTCATGAAACAATGATTAGGTGCAGCTTAAAAATGCACTGATTCAAAATGAAAGGTTCATTAGTCACATAATAGGAGCAGCACCAATGAACTGAGCAATGAAATCCAGGATTTCCCTTTTGCCTACTTTTTGGTACTTAATCTATTTTGGCCTGAGGTCTGTATACAGACAGATGCCCAGAATTGATTTTTTTGCACTTAATGATTCCCTTTCCCTCTCGTTGCATTAAATTGATAGAGGTGGACAATGACTGTGCTGATATTCTACATGGCTTGTGACTTCCTCATGGCATACCTGACTCAAGGAGAAAAACCATTTGTACTGACATTTTTCCACATTGGCTATTTTTATCTTTGAGTTCCATATGAATCCCGAGCAGTATATTAGTGGTGCTGAAATCTACTTATTTTTCCCTTATTTTGTCTTCCATAGTCTGAAGAAAATAGCACTGACTTGGGAATCATAAAACATAAATAGTTCATGCCTAGTGGGTCTCATGTTTTCTAGATTACTTTTTCAGTCATCTAAGAATGATTCCTCAGGTCCATCCCAGCCTCTCTCTCATAATGAAAACCAAAGTTTGCAGCACAGCTACTGGCAAAGCTGCTGGAACTCACATGAGCTACATGATCTGCCCACGGCTGATCTGACTTGACAAAAAGTTATCCCAGACTCACTTCAGAGGTATTGGTATTATTTCTGCATTTAATTTTGAGCCTCCAAGGCTGATATCATGTTGCAACCAAAGTACTGTCTTTGTAATGAAAATATAGACTACAATTTCCAGGGATACATATTTGTGAGACTGTCAAGATTTTTGCCAGTATCATCAGATATTCATGTTTTAATCTCTTGAAACTTTCATTCATTCATTGCCTAGCGTCTCTTTGCCTTTCCTTCTCTTGCTTACCCCCTTTTCTAGATCATTCTATTTTCATTTTCCCTAGTAGCAGCAACTCTTTCTTGATCTTTTTTATTCTAACAATAGAGTATGAAATCTCAAAATGATGACACTCACAGTTGAGGAAGGAACAGTTCAAAGCAATGAAGTAGTCTGAGTTACCTAGGACCTTGTAAAATCCTGGCTCTCAGCTATATTATCTTTAACAAAGGGGCATAATCCCTTCACTGGAGGAAAGATAGTCTCTTTAAAAAATTGTTCTGGGAAACTAGACCCCACATGCTGAAGACTGAACCTAGATCAAGGCGGCCGAAAATTGAGTGAAATCAGTGTTTTGTGGTGAGGACTCACTATGTATTCATAGGACCTCTGATGCAGTGGATCTGGAGTAAGGTTTCTAAAACAGCATCACCTGGGGGATTCTCTCACTGCATCTTCCCTGGACAGTTCCAGAGAGGAGAGAAACTGAAGAGAGAAAGATGTAACATGCTGCAGGGTATTTTAGAAATATATTAAAATAGATAAGCTAGCAAACAAAAATAAGGTCTATTATGAATTCCTAACAATGCTTTATAATGATGCAGACAGTAAACACAGCATCATTTACACAACAGTTTTCTATACACAACATGTAGTTTTCTCAGATAAAATACTTTAAAAATCACATTTAAAGGTACATTGAAAAGCTTTCTGTTATATTCAAAGAAATTCAAATTCAATGCCTTTTAGTAAAATATCACTTAGCAGATGGTTTGGGAAAAAAATATATAGACATCCTTAGTGTTTTAAGCTTCCTTATATTATTTTTTTCAAAATGTTTTAAGCAAATAAAATTTCCATGGACACCACATTCTCATATTTGGCAACAGAATTTGCTAATTTATTTGAAAATGCTTGAAATAAAGATTTTCACTCGATTTGACCCTTTTGTTCAAATTATCAGAAAAAAGTCTTCTAATTAGTCTGGAAAAACAACTGATTGACATTAGCAAAGAGATGTAACTGGCTGATGAAATGCTGAAATTTTCAATGCGAAGAATAACATCAGCATATTTTCTCCAATTGTTTGGTGAATTTGAAATGACTATTTTGATTTTACAAGCATGGACTATGATATGCTTTTCCTTTTGAGTTCACCTGTTTTACTGTGGAATCTTAGGGTACCTGAGACAGATTGTGTCAATTTGTAAATTTAATTAAACCCAGAACCAGTACTCTGAAACAATGTTCAGCCAGAATCAAAAGCTTAAAAGACGCGAGGCACATTTTTAGAAGTCTTAATAAATATTTAAACTAGTCACTTCTTATCAAAATTGGTTCATGCTCTTTTAATTTCAATTTTTGTATTTATCTTGTATACAGTAAATGTAAAAGAAAAGTTGCTAGTGGATAACAGATGTTCTAAATTCTTAACCCTGTCTCTCCTTTTTAATTTATACTTTTGTCTTATAAAATTAATGTTTTAAAATACAGGAAAACATTATGTTATACAATGCATTATTAATTGTGATTACACATTTTCTAATGTTAATGCTTGACACTTAATTTTTCCAACTCCTCCCTTTTGATTCAAAATATGAACTAAGTATGGGATGTTTCTATTCACAATTTTTGCCCTCAAATATTTCAGCTGAGTAATATCCACCTGTACACTGAGCAACAGTCATAACTCATATTCAGTTTCTTCATCTTTGGATCAATGCATCATCCATCTCCAATAACCTTCTGGTCATCCAGTTGTGAGCAACTTCTTTTACTGATTGTACCCTTCATGCTTTCTTTTCTGATTCTCTCAATCTACTGACAGCTCCTCAGTCATTTATCTTACAGCTCATACATTTGCCTTCCATCAGATGATCCCAGGCAATCTTTTTGTTCAAATTTCTTTTTGTTTCCTATAACTTTCTACCATAGTTCAAACAGCCTCCCCAGCTTCCCCAAGATATATGTACCATGCCCAGGTAGTCTCACTTTGAAACATATTCGGACTGTTTCATCCTTAAAATACTTTTTTTTTGGCCTCTCTGCATATCTAAATATGTTGTTTCCTCCAAGGCGGTTCATGCTTACTTTTTCTCTTCCCACTGTACTGAATTTATTTTGTCCTGAAATCCTAGAGTACTCCTTCCCTAGGCAGATAATTTGACAGTAAATTCCTGTTGTTCTATGCTATAAACTGACATATTGCATTGGTGCTCCATTATATACAAGGATATATTTTACTATTTATTTTCTTTATAGGAATATAATTTGTCTCTATAACAGTGGTGGCAAACCTATGCCACGTGTACTGCAGTCACATGTGAGCTCTCTCTGTCGACAAGCATCACCCCAGCATACCCCAGAACCACAGTATTGGACACTCAGGTTTAACTCCAGTGTTCATACTTTGCAATAGATAAGTAGATTTGGGGTTCCAGTTTGAGCATTCATTTTCTAAAAGGTTCACCATCACTGCTCTTTCTTGAGGCAGAAAACTCCCATCATAACTGCACATTCCAAAAATACCTACTGAGGTGTTGACTGAGAATAGATGCTTCTTAATAAGGTTTTATTAACTTGAGAAATTTTTTTCAAGCATATATAATACATATATTTATGAGTATAGATCATAAAATTATGAGTTCTAACTAGTTCCCCTAATGCTTTAGAGTTATTACATATTTGGTAGATTTTACAGTTAATTACTTGAGTTCAAAACTTAGTTTTAATTCTAATATATCAAGATAATTTTTTAATTCACTGTTTCATATTTTAGTTTATTTTATAGTATTTGGGGAATTAGAGTAAGTTCAATTGCCTGATCTAAATAAATAATACAAGCAATGAGCCAGACAGTAATCAATGTACTTGTAAAACAGAAACATGGCACCTTAGAGCTGAAATAAGAAAGGAAATCAAGCTTAGACTAAACCTCAGACATCATCTGCAAAGGAGTATATTCTGTACTCATTCTGGAGCACAGAAATCTTCTTGGTGAAAAAAGAATTATGAGACATGACATTCCATCCCTCTGCTGCAAAAATGTTATTAAAACACATTATACACTTGATCAGATTATACATTATTGCAAGTTATAATACCCTAAGTCCAGCTTGCCTTAGTGTTAGAATCAACAACACACTAGTGTTTATAGCATGTTGATATGTGTTCCAAGCATTCTAGTAAAATTTATGAACGGATGCTTACACAATGATGCAAATATTAAGAGCAATGCTACTGGCTATTTAAAGATTTCAAAAATTCTCTTTAACTTTTTTTCACTACAGAGATCTGACTTTTATTTGCAAGATAAAGCATTGTTTTTTGAACATCAAAGATATGAGCATAAATTTATTCTTTGAAAAAGTGGACACATATTTTTATTTTAATAAAAGATGAACCACACAACATCTTTGGTAATCTTTTTACTGTGAGAGATTGAGACATTTGCTATGCATTGCTTCAAGTATGAAAATATCTAATCTTAAAATATAAATAGATGAACCATAGTTCAGAGATGTGAAATAAAATGATGAAAACCATGTGCAGTCAACTGTGTGGCATACTGCAGGACAGAGTGCAAAGTGAATAGAACCATGTTAAACATGAAATTAATTCTCATTCATAATTTTACTCTAAAGGGATTAGTCTTCCAACCTTGTATATCAGTTCCCTTTCATCTTTCAAAATATTTCCAGTACATTTTAAAGTAAAGTATACTTTACCCAGTGCCTATTGTGCAGTTAATGTATAAACAGGAAATAAAATGTGCACATGTAGTAATGCCTATCAATTACTTATAAAACAACAGCAACAATAATGAACATGTTTCTGACTACATTTGTAGAGCATCACCTAACCTTCTATCCAGAGTTATTTATCTTCCTGGCTTTAGACATACATATAAGAGGCTATGGCAGTGACCTTATCATAAGATTATCAAACAGAGGTGGGGCATGGGAACCATGGTTGAAAACCTATTCCTTTACATAAATTATTTTCAAAGTTTGCAACCTCTATTCCCCCCACAGATTCTTTTAAAAGTAACTACAAATAATGTGATTTCAAAGAAAATAATTTCAAATAAACATATAGGTTGGGATGACACTGGATGTATTCCATAGTAACAACTGTATACAGCGATGAACTTTTAGTAAACATATCTCCTTAAATATAAATATCTTAGTATTTATTAATGTTATTAGTCTGAACTATAACTTAACATACCTGTATGAGTATATATATAGTGACTGTCTCTGAGAACATTTCTATTGTTTATTCACCAGCTAACAAATCCATTCATCTCATGCTGTCAACAACAAGGCAATTTCCTTTTCTCTGCTGAGTTCTGTCCTGTAGTAAAATTCTCTCTGAAAATTGGTGTTTCTAACAGGACTGGTCAACCTATATCAACCTATAGAGACCACTGAATGACAAGACTGAGTCTTACAGGTCCATGGACTATGCAATTTAATCTGCTTCCTATTATTTCTTACCAGCCCTGTTATTATCCCTATTGTTGAATTTTCTCTTGATATTCTCAAAAGTCATAAACTTCCTCTTGATTTATGTACCTTGGTCAATACATCTTGATGATGATGTCAAATGATGTTTAATGATCAAGTTCTAGGAAATACTTATGCATAAGTTGTGTACCGAAAGATAGAATATATGTGTTCAAAATATAATTTCCAGAGCTTCTTGTCACTATCCAGTCGAGTGTCATTTTCATGTAGGAGTTTGGAGGTAGAGAAAATAAGTCATTAATTGATTTGGCTGAAGTAACAGTGAAGGTGATTGGGGAGAAGAATGCATCCTACAGTGGCCAAGCAGCAGCTCCAAAAGCAGGTGAGATGTCAAAATCTAAAGTAATAGGATCCTTTCCTACACTAGTGCTGAAGTTTCCACAGTCTTGAGAAAGATGTGTGATCTGAATAAGAACAATTAAAAATAAATAGCTGTAGTGCTGGGGATTTAGCTCAGTGGTTCTGCTGCCTGCCTCAAAAGCACAAGGTCCTGAGTTCGATTGCCGGTACCAAAAACAAACAAACAAACAGAATAAATAGCTATAGAGAACATGTAAATTAAGTTCACAAACATCTTGAGCAATGTTTTTTCTTCTCTTTCAAAGTTGCTCATGATCTATTTGATATGCAAAGGTATTTTCTGGTTCATATATTGAAATACTGTGGCTTGTAACTTCTGTCTATCTCTCTCCTCTCACTGAGCTCTCATTACCTCTCCCCTATCTGGCTGCTATTAATTTTTTTTTTTAGTATTATTTCCTTGCATGGATCTACTTCCTCTTCAAATTGCTGAAGGCAAATTTCTCAGGGCTCTATTCTTGGGCTGGCCTTCTAACCTCTTTCTGCCATCTCTGTTCAGGAGACTGCCTTATGTTCTCTTTGATCCCTTCCTATTGATTAGCTGTCATAGCCAATTAGCCCTCAAATCCTAGCAATTTCAGCAGTAAAATGTTTTAAGAAAACACTTTTACTCCTCTAGTTAAAATATTCATTACTTTTTACCCTCCTTTAGTGGATTCTAATTCAAATTTTTGCCTTGTCCCAGCTGTACATACACAAGAGGCATGTTAATTACTCCTAATATACAAGACTTTAATCACTTCAACAAAAACTACTTGCATGTCTCTTACAAATTATGAATAAAAATAAAATACATTCAGAATGTCACTTCAAATGACTTACTTTCCTAAGCAAACTTCCACATAGCCTTTACATCCCCCACTCTCCAGAAAAAGTGAACTTATCACTCATGCATATAGAGTCAAACTTTCTTCATATCTTTCCACCAAAATACTTGTTTTGCTATCCTAATAATCCTTTTTTCTTTTCTTTTCTTTTTTTTTTTTTGGTACCAGGCATCAAACTCTGGACCTTGTGCTCATGGGGAAGGTGGTGGAATCACTGAGCTAAATCCCCAGCCCAACTATCCCAGTGATTTTTAGCTACCCAACACAATTGGCACTTCTATGGCAAATTATTGTTTGCCACTTTCCAAACTCATGTAGCCTATCTCGTAGAAACATCTATGAGTATTTTGATTTCTCTCTCAGAGCACTGATAGTGATCTTTTATTTTTGCTGCTGGTATTTACTTACATATTATTTCCTTTTTAAGAACATAAACTTTCTAGGAAGGAAAATTGCTTCCATGAATAGGAATTTCAAAGTCATAAAATTTTCATTCTACACGGAAATGGTCATCACTTTTCTTGAAAACTATGAGTTCAGAGAAAGAGAGAAAGTACTTGAATAAACTTCCATCTTTCCAACAATGCATTTTCTACTTAAACTTATGATACTTTGTAGTAGGACAGAAGAAATAAAAATAAGTAGAAAGAAGAACAAAACCCCCATAATTTAAAAATCGTAGTTTGAAAAAAATTACGGCTTCAGGACACAACAAAAGTCACTTAGGTTTACAATGCTGTATTTTTTTTTCCCTTCCAGGCAAGTTACCTCACAATTTCCAAGATACCAAAATATACTGAGATACTAAAGCTGCAAAATTAACCTCTGCCTTTCAAAAATGGGCCATTGCCTTTAACCTACAAATTTGGCTTTTTACTTATAAATAGGCCCTTGCTTTTCTGCTGTAAATTGATCCAAGCCTTTTCTCGTGCATCATAGATTGATAAATTGCACAGATTTCCACCCACAAAAACCCACAAGTATCCTCAGCCGCAGACTATAATCCATCTCATTCCATGAGTGCCCACACTCATTTCTAAGTGTGTACTTCTTAGATTCCCCTAAAAAATCTGAATGTGACGGCAATCTGCACCATGCCTCAGGAGTTGAACTTTGTATCCCTTCATGTGGCTGCTAACTAGTTCAACAGCAATGTGCTTTACAGAACCATATTAATGAATCATAGCTTTGGAGCTATAGATTAAGGCATCCTGTGTTTGGAAAAGTTAAGAAAATTATCTGTCCACTCAATTATTTTTTACATGATGGGCACAGACAGATTAAAAATTGATCAAAGCCAAGTAGAAATGTGAATGCTATGGAACTTCAAAAGAGGGAGAAACTTGATCCTTATTTGTGGATTTAGAATGCTCAAATTGGAAGGGATTTAACTTTATCTAGGCTATAATATTATTTTTTGCTTTCTATATGAATTAAGCTTTTTTCTACTTACATTTTAAGAAGGCTTGCTAAAAGTTGGTGATTTATACATGGGATACAGAAAAGTTTTATTCCTAAAATAACATACAAGCAGCTATGTGTACTATTTATCAACTGTTACTTGAAAGTGACATTAGATGTTAGAATTAAGAAAAAACACTTCAGAAAATAAATGTCACTAAAAATGTTATATAATAAGTAAATAAATACAGAATCTAAGATTGAGACAACAAATTTAAAACTTCTTGGGCTACCAGGGCAATCAGTTCAATTGAGTCATGAATCCCTCTAGTCTGGCCAGCAGCTTTGCCTGGAGTAAATCAAAGTAACTACTGATATTTTGGAGGAAAAGCACCCAAAACCTAGTGCTTGTGACTGCATTTGTACTACATGAAAATATAGACCTTTTCCGGAAATAAACATTTTCAATAAAAGTTAGGTGACTTTTGTATAATCTGTAAACTCTAAGACAAAATGGTGTTTTATCAGATGAGAAAAAAGTTACCTGTTCCTTTGCCTGTATTATCTCATTTTTATGGCTTACCAGCCCAAATATAAACCAACAATTAATAATCTCTCACCACACAGCAGGAGGCTGTGAATGCACTATTACTGTTTCATAAATAAAGCAGCCCATCATCCAAGGAGGCAGGGTACAGAAAATGGACCTCTCACTGTATGATGCTATCATTATTCTCTGCATACATTTATGGGTTCTCCTAGCCCCAGTAATCAGCTGAAAGATAATCGGGAACACCTGTGCACCATAGATGGAAGTTCTGTAGTTTGCTCTGATTTCTATTTTGGTGATCACTTGTATGAGGGCTTCTTTGGATTCCTTTTCATCATTCTTAGCCAGAAGGATTACAACTAACAGTTTTGTTTCTTTTTCTTCCATAGAGAACAATAAAAATAAACTATTTCTGGTGATGAAGGTGGAATCCAACTAAAATAAGGGTGCAATGAAATTTGGTCTTGATGTTTTTATTGCTATGGATAAAAGATTGCAAATAACCAGTGCTTACTTCTAGTAGGATGCTGCATACATGCTTATTGGTCTTTGACCACATTTCTCTTGTTCTGAAGTATGACTCATCAATAAAACAGAAGCAAAACTAAGATGTCTGCCTTCTTTGGAGCAACTGACTTCTGAAAATTCTTCTTAGGATGTAGCCAGTTAGGTTATTTTCCCTTTAAAAATTTTCAGTATTTAGGACTTACATTGTGCCAAGTGTTCTAGCTTTACATTTGTTATTTTATATAATTCTAAGAGCAATCCTATCAGTAAATAATAAAAATATCCTTTTCCCCATGAGGATATTGAGGGTGTTAAAACAGATACATGCAAATGTGGATGGATAGATAATGGAAAATAAATTGATTTATAAGCAGATAAATCATATTTAAGATTGAAGCAGCATTTGAGAAACTTTACATGGCTCACAGGGCTATATTAGTTTAGGGGCAATGACATAAGGAATGGAGCCTAGTTTTGAAGTTAAGCCCTGGTAGCTGCAAGGGAAAGCAATTCCAGTTCTTCAATCTCCTTCATTGACAGCACATGGAAGATGCAATAAAGACAAAATTCATGGCTTAAATGACTAAGGTACATGTTCCTCACTTGTGTTTTGAGCTAAATACAAGTAGAGCACATTTTTCTTTCTTTTCTTTTTTTCGACATTAAGTTTATTGGTACATTTTCGGTATAAAATACAGTTACATTCATCATTGGGATCTTGTACCTTTATATAAGTATCTTGGTTCTTATTTTTTCCCCTTCCCTTGCCCTCCCTTCACCCCCTCCACCCTTCCCTATTTGCAAAGACCTTGTTTCCATTTTTTTTCCTCTTTTCATATTTTTTCCTTTCCCTTTTTCCCTTCCCCTACCCCTCCCAATTCCCCTGCTCTTTTAGACCTTTTCTTCCTGTTACACAATATCAGTTATACAAGTTTTAAATTACAATATCAAAATCTAGGAGACATTACCACAGATTTTACAGAATTTAAAAGGATATAGAAAGCATATTTCAAAAATCTGTTTTGAAATAAATTTGACAACTTCTAAGAAGTAACTTGGAAGACAAGGTAATGAAACTAACTCTGGAGGAAATATAAAATTTGAATAGCACCTATTAAAGAAAGTATATTCCTAGCTTGAAAACCTACCTATATGACAACAGCAGGCTCATATACACTTTAACTGAGAAATTATATCAAACATTTAAAGTAGAAAAAAAGAAGGCACACTTCTCTCATTTTAGGAACTCAACATTGTGCTAATCCTAAAACTGGATAAAGATAATAGAAGAAAAAAGTATGAACATAGATAGAAATTTGTTAACAAAACAAACTATTGGAGGTCATATCTGGCAGGATGTAGAAAGTGGTTTTGTTATAGGGATGGCAGTGTTGGTTCAGCATTGGAAGATCCACCCGCAAAAGTCATCCTTTAAACAGAGGAAAGGAAAAAGCCATATGATCCTGTCACTAGTTGGAGAAAAAGTATTGGACTAAATTCTACAGCTGTTCATGGTAAAAAGCTATTAGGAGACGAGAAGTAGAACAGAAACTTCTCAACAGTATAAAGACATGTACTCCATACTTCCAGTGAGAATGCCTTATATAAGTGGAGAAGATATAATGCTTTCTCCTTAAGGTGGGGAACACGGGCAGATACGCCTAGTCTTTATCTGTCCATTAAACTTTAAAACCTAGGCCCCACCAAAATAGTCTGGCAATAAAATGACACAACTAGGATAGGATTGGCACAGCAGAAGCAAAATCTTTATATGTAGATGAAATGATCATCTACAGAGAAAATGCTAAGAAATCTCTAAGAGCCCCTAGAACTTGCACTTGAATTTAGCAGGATTAGAAAACACAAGGTATATATAAAAATTCAGGTCAGTGTATACTTGCTATAAATGAAGAATTGGATATTGAAATTTAAAAGTTATGTAGGAGTACAAAGGACCTAGAAAAGTTAAAAAACAAAAACAAAAACAAAAACGGTGTTGTAAGACATTTAGTACCTAATTTTAAGACTTTTTCTAAAGCTACAGTAATCAAGGCAGTGTTGGTGTAGGGAAAGATATATAGATCATTGGAATAAAACAGAGAATCTAGAAATAGAACCACACATATATGGTCCACTGAGTTTTGAAAGATTATTTAACATTAGCATTTTATAGAATGTAAACTCAATTCAAGAGCCGAGGAAGAGATAGTGTTTTCAGCAAATGGCACTAGAACACCTGGTATCCATATATAAAAAATTAACCTCAACTCTTTTTTTCCATACATGAAAATAACTTGAAGGGATCTATGAACCTAAATATGAAAGCCTAAAAGTATAAAACTTTAAGAAGAAATTATAAGAGAAAATGTTTATGAATTTAGGGTAGGCAAGAACTACCTAGTATACAAAAGACATGATGTATAAAAGAAAAAAATTGATAAATGGGATTCCATCAAAATTTAGAACTTTAAAGTACATCATTAAAATGAAAAGTAGTCCCTAAACAGACCATATTTACAATGCATATAACCTATGACCAGAATATATAAAGAATTCTTAGAGCTCATTAATAGACAACCCAATTAAAAAGTAGACATAAGAAGATGATAAATAGCCAGTACAGCACAAGGAATGGTGTGCAACTCTAGAATCAGAAAAATACTAATCAGTACAATACCAAGATTGAATTATACACTCATTAGGGAGATGAAGTTAAAAGTTTTAAAAGCCTTGTCATGACTTTTTCTTTTTGTTGGATTCTCCCCCTTTGCGTTTAATTGGTCACGCCCAATGGATTCATTCTGCTGGGTTTCCTGGGGTTGTGATCCTCATTGTCTTTTTCTAGGGTATTGTCTAAAATTTTTTGGAGTACTGGTTTGGTATTCATGAAGTTCCTGAGGTGCTCTTTATTATGAAAGTCTCTTATTTCTCCACCAATTTTGAAAGATAGTTTTGCAGGGTACATCAATCTGGGTTGGAGGCTGTTTTCCTTTAGGGCTTGAAATACATCACTCCAAGCTCTTCTTGCCTTGAGGGTTTGCATCGAGAAGTCTGCTGTGATTCTGATGGGCTTTCCTTTGTATGTGATTTGTTTCTTTTCTCTCACTGCTTGTAGAATTTTGTTCTTCTGTTGGATTTCTGGAATCCTAACTATTATATGCCTATGTGTAGAGTTTTTTTGATCAAGGCTAGCTGGAGTCCTATATGCCTCCCTTATCTGTATGTCAAATTCTTTTCCCCTCCTTGGGAAGTTTTCTGCCATCACTTCTGTGAAAAGTTTTTTAAGTCATCTGTACTCTCTCCTCTTTCTTCATTGACTCCAATCAGTCTTATGTTATTCTTCTTTGCATCATCTAACTGCTGCTGGATTGATTTCTCATGTTCCCTTACAATTTTAAAGCAATTTTCTTTTCCTGGTCACTAATTGCAGTCTCATTTTCTATATCTGAAATTCTATCCTCACATTGGTTCATTCTGCTGCACAGACTTTCAATGGAGTTTTTAGTCTCTTGGAAATCTGTTTGCATCTGTTTTATGGATTCCATTTGTTTCCTATGTTGGGATTCCATCATGTTCCTCAGATCCTCTATTTTTTTATCTGTGTCCTCTCTAGATTTATTAATCATGTCTTGCACTATGAGCAAAATCTTTGCTGTTATCTGAGTAATTATTTCTGATTTCATTTTTCCCAGATCCTTTTTGTTGCCAGTTCAGGGAGTCCAGGTGGTTGAGTATCAGATTGTTCCATCTTGTTTCCCTTTGGAGTTGCTGTAGGTGATCCAGAAGTCTTTTTTTGAGACTTTTTTACATGTCTTCTCATTTCCACAGGAGCGGGAGCTTCTGGTGCCCATGTGGCTCACCTTCTCTGCCCTAGGAGCTTGGGATGGCAGTATGGGTGCTTCCTTCCAGGTTCTGGGACTGGCTCAGCTTCTCTGCCCTAGGATCTTGGGATGGCAGCAGGGGAGCTTCCTTCCGGGTGCTGGGACCGGCCGAGCTTCTCTCCACATTTTTCTTGATGATTAATTTCTGATCAGTATTTCAAATTTTTAGAACTTTGTAACAGTCCTGGGTGGGGGAACAGTATTAGAAATATTTCTAAATGTTTTTCTACAAAGAAAGTTTACTGTGGCTATCTAGCTGGCTGATTTAAAATTTTTAACATGCATATTATTTAAACCTGCATTTTAAGACCATTTAATATTTACATTGTTTGCTCCCTCCAAACCTTTTATTATGCATGTTATTTTATAAACTATTTTAACAAATTTAATTTTTATTTACAAAGCAAAAATGGAGCACTTATTAATAGAAACTGGCTCAAATTCAACTGTTGTCCTGTCATCTCATTTTTTATATATCCTGCCTAATCCTTTGCACATGATAGTATGCAAATAGGGACAAGTAATAAATAGAAATTTAATAATTCAAAAGTACTTTTTGGCTTCTTGGATGAAATAATAATCCTCCCCAGAGCATTTTGCCAACCTTGATCAATCATGCTTTCCTGAGAAGTAAGTCAGCATTCAGATTTCCTCTGCATTAGAAATTAAGAAGTACTTGTTAATTCTGCATGTGAGGATCCAGCAGGAGGTTTCTAGACTGGATTTTATAGCTACTCTTTCATTCTGGCCTCTACCCTCTTGAGACATGCATTACAAATTTTGCTGCATGTTTTTGTAAATGAAGACTTATGTTACCTCTTGCTACATTTTATTTCTGGAACAATCTTGATCAGAGTTACTGGGAATCTAATTCAGATTCTCTAAATGGTTTAAGAGAAATGTGAGTTACATGAATATGTGTATTTGAAATCAGAAAAGGCGAAGAGTACTGACTTTAACTTAGCTTTGATTTCAGTATATTAAATACCTGGAAGACTCAGTACTTGGAGCATTGAACCAACTTCTTTTTTCTTTTCTTTTCTTTTCCTTTTATCTTACTTTTCATTTTCCTCTTTATTTTCATTCAGCCTCTCTTTTTATTCTTGCAAAATATATTCAACTTATGGTTGATGGTCTAGTTTAAAAGCTTTTCTCCTGACCCACCGAAATGAATTAACACTTAGGAACTTGCTGTAAATGCAGATTCTCAGGCCTCACCCTAGACCTCCTGAATCTGAACTTGAAATTAGGCCAATAAGTTTATAATTTAACAAGGCTCTGTAAGATTCTGATGCTTCCTAAATTTTGAAATCATTCCTTTAAACATATAACAAGGGCCTGGGATTTAGCTCAGTGGTTCTGCCACCTGCCTCACAAGCATAAGGACCAGAGTTTGATCTCTGGGTAGCAAACAAAACAAAACAAAACAAAACAAAAACACAGAATGGATTTTTTTAATGTTTCTAAACAGTGATTAGTCATTACTGTTGCAAATATAGTCAGATTATGAAACTAAATTTATTAGTCACATGATTCTTAAGCACAGTGACATTAAAGAAGTATGTGGATAGCACATGTATTTGATCTTCCCTTTTAAAAGTTAACAGAAAGCATGCCTGGTCATAAGA
Organism: Heterocephalus glaber; assembly: GCF_053883595.1. Lineage (NCBI taxonomy): Eukaryota > Metazoa > Chordata > Mammalia > Rodentia > Bathyergidae > Heterocephalus > Heterocephalus glaber. The sequence continues at coordinate 23,757,706 of NW_028258147.1, forward strand.
AGTTGTATGCAAGTAGGATACAAGTCGAATGCATGTTTGCACTGATTCGCCTTGGGAACCAGAAGATCTTTGGTTCTTATCTCATATAGAACGGTGGCAAACTTTAACTCACAGGACATAACACAAACCTACTGTGACCTCTATGGTTTCCTAGTCATTAAATGCCTTGTAAATATGAGTGTTTAATTTTCTATTGATTAAAAAAGTTTTCTGAGAACACTCCAAGTATTGATTCCTTCCAAGTATTTAATATACCATAGCAAAGTTAAAATAAACTACTGCATGTGTGTATGCCAAGGCCTCATTTCATTTACTTTTTGTAATATGTCAGATACTGACTGATATATAAACCAAAAGAGACAGCAGTGGAAAAGAGTAGAGATTCTTTCTGGTTTCTTCTATCCTAGTTATGAATTATAGCTATAAAATCAAAGCCGAATCGTAAGTGATTCAACTCACCATAACTCATTTACCAAGCCAAATCCTAAGATTGATAAGTCAGAAAGCACAGCAGCCCTGATGCTCAGGTGGTGTGTAAATCACACCAGCAGACTTTTATTATCTCAGGCTGATCTGACTATAGTAGGATATTTGTGGCTATAAATTCACGTGGTTAAGAGAATCAATCATTTAATGGGTATCCTATGGTTGCCTACTAGGTACAAGGCACCATGCGGAGTATGAAGATAAATCTCACAAGGAACATATACAGCATGGGCAGCGAGCCCACAGCAAAGCAGGGACTCAGACATTCCTCCAAAAGTGGTTCAAAAACCCCACAGTCTTATCTTCACAGCTTATCTCAGGTTCTACTATTGATTTCACTCCAGGGCTTAATACAGATTCTAATGTGTAGTAAATTCAAAATAAGAATATTCAACCTTTTCCCTTTTCCGTTTTTTTTATTAATAATCTTTTAAACATTCCTGTGGCACTGAATATATATTGCTTAAATTTTTCAGTGTTTCCTATGTTGATAACCTTTACTTGCCCATAACTAAGGACTAGCTATCTGACAGTCCCATTAAATCATACTCTATATGTGATGATGCCTTATATTATTTGGTTCCCCCAAATTACTTAATTGTTGTGTGAATAACATATTAAATATTGGATCATAATGCAAAGTGAGACATAAGAAAACACTGTTAGCTGAGTAGTCCAAAGCCTTCAAATTCAGAGAGGAAGATACTCCTAATCTACAATGAGTGGAGGAAATACAAAAGCCCAGCAATCTAAAGTGAAGTCAGAATGTAAGGATAATATATTTAAAAATCTTCATGTTACAGATGAGAAGACCCAATTCATGAAAGATTAAGTGATTTATTTTTAAGGTCATATAATTTTATGTTTGTTTCTCTTTGTTCACTTCTGTTGCTGAGTTTTGATTAATCTTATTGGAAGTTCCTTGGGTAGGGATGTTGTTCTTTCACAGCCTCAACTGTACAAGATACACCAACAAGCAAATATATTAAAAAGCAAGCAATAAATTCTTATTGCTGGCTCTTGATTATTATGTTGTTGTTTTTCAAACTTGTGGAAACCTTCACAAACCTATGAAAAACTGGAACAAAATACATTTAATTTTTTAAATAATTACATATATTTAATAGTACTTACAATTATAAAACTATCAATGGTGTAGAAGTAGTATTTCTATGTGAATTAAAGAAATAATTTTAAAAGTTTAACATCAATTATTAAGTTGTAAATATTTTCCCTATATTGTCTCTTCAATATATAAAATATCTACTTAACCAGTTTTAACTTCATACTTTGAGTCAGGCATTTTGAAGACTAATAAAGGATTACTAGGAAAAGAAGTTAGGGTGACTCTTCAGGTTAGAAAAATGAGGATGAGAAGGAACACACAGGGAAGAAATTGCAAAGACTGCTTGAATGATACTTTGGCACTCTTCAACCAGTTCAGCTACATGCTCTTTTTAGCCAGTTTATTTGGCATCTATTCATAGGTTAAAGAAATAGACAGAAAAGTGATAAAATATGCATATTCAAACTTCTGAGAGACTGTTAAGTTAAAAATCAGTAGAAAATATAAAAAGATCCTTGAATAAATTTTTTTTGTGAATTCCTTTCATTTTGGCTGGAACCAAATGAATTCAAAGGAATATCAGATAAGCACTGAAGGATGCAGATGTCGAAACGAAAGTGTACCACATGCAGCTAAAGGCTTTAGAACAGATTCCTTTGGGTATTGAAGCCTCTGGTTTGGATGTGCATTTTATATTAATTAAAAATAAAAATAAGATTTCTCCACTGTCTGGGGAAGATCTTAGTCTCTCTGATGATTTTGCCTGCCAGGCAAAAACATTCAAGGTTTGCAGAGATTATAATGATAGAATGCATTGATTTTAGGTAACAAATGGCAAAACAAAAGTCACCTGAGACTCTCCTTAATAATAAATGCCCAGGGATTTCCATGATTCCTAAACCCAACAGCATTATATATACTGGTTCGGCAAGCAGCCAACGCTTGGCATACTAGGCAAGGTGTTGTAAACAGAAGCTCTGTAAAAATTTAGTAGCTGAGAAGAAGCAATCAAACCAGGAGGACAACAACTCTTGCAAACTCAAACACTGGGATTACCTTCTCACTGTGACTCCTCTGTGATTTACAGCTACTTGGGCATAAATTCAAAGAAAAGCAATGGAAGGAATCAGAGATATTAATGGTTTCATGATGAAAGATGAGATTTTAGAAGTTTATTTGAAAGTTCTGGCTTTGCACTCAGAGACAGAACAGAATGTCTCATTTTCTAAGCTCAGGGTGACCCTGTAGTTCAGCAGTTGTATTACTTTGGAAAATTGTTCTGTTTTATATTTAAGCCAATTGCAAATGTGGAAAAATTTTCTCTACATTGCTGTTTAGTTTACTTCTTCATTTTATGTTTAATGCAAGGAAAATTATACCAATGAGAAACTCTTCTTACATAAAAGTATCACCTTGAAAAGCCCTAAGTCAGAGTTGAGTGGATTGCCTGGTATCTGTGGTGTTTAGATAATGACAAGATGAAGAGTCACTCTTTTGCCAATAAGTCATTGATTCTTTAGACTCTGCTAAATGTACTTTAATGATTTTTCATTAAGCTTAGGGTTAAATCTTTGAAAGTGATTAGAATTACAATTTCTCTGTTTTGTATTATTTCACCTGGTTTATGAGTGTACTTCAATTTAAAAAGAAAAGTATTCCTGCTAAGCAGTTGATAATTTTAAGAGAATAGCAAGCACCATTTCATATTTTGGTGGTTATTTTCCAAATGTAAGTAATGGCAAACTTTATAAAGAAAAATTAATCTTGCTTAACAGGTTTTAAGCATAAATGTTTCTATTGAACATGACAAATGTGTTCTGTCTTAGAGTAGTTTTACAGATAAAAGTATATTGTGTGGCTGCCAAAGAATAAAGGATAGTTTTGCAAATGTATACTTACTTTCTTTATTTTCTGAGGGATAGTGAGTTCAACATGTGTTTCCTGCTTGAAATACTTGTAACCCCTAGAAATAGCACTTGAAAACTAGATCAATGTAGCTTCAAAATATATTAATAAAAGTATAACTTGAATCATTGGCATAACATAGACACTATAATGCTAGAAATGCTATTCATAACTTTGAGGATTCTTTCTCATTATAACATGCCATGGGCTCATCTATTTTAAGTCTACCAGCTGGAAGACTGCTTTGTGATAGGTGTTCCTTGAGATGCTGAATAACATCAATAATTGCAACAATGTGGAAAACGGAGATTTTAAGTCATGACAATAATTACTTTGGTAATCTCTAATGCACTCATGGACAAATTTACAAGCATTAATTTGTAATGGGTCGTGGCATGCCAAAAAGATGGGGAATCATGTATTCACCTAACCAATTTATATAAAAAGGAGTTGAGCTATATTACAAATTTTATTATAATATAATAAATATTTTATAATAAATATTTTATAGCAAATACCCTCCTGCATGCTTCAACCTCCAACTCTGGACATTCTGATGGCAGGTATGAAAGGTACAGGGTGAGCCCATGCTGTGGTGGGCTGACATGGGAAAAGCTAGAGCAAAGAGTACACACACATGCAAATATAGTTACTAGAGTCACAACACCTAGCCAGTGTGGATTTCACCGAGCCAACTTTAAGAATTAGAAGATACACTTAGGCCTGATGTATTTAAATTTGAGAGCACATTTATATTAAATTACTGAAGTATTTAAGATACTTTTGAATGTATTTACTCACCCAGGTATTTTAAATATTTTTAGGCTATTTAGCTGTTTCTGTAACACTGTTTAAGTAAATAACATCACGATGAGGCTTTTTCTTGAATTTAATGCATTATACGTAAAGATCTACAGAGTCAAATTCTTTTTTAAATTTATTTATATATTTATTGGTACATTTTAGGTATACAATACATTTACATTTATCATTGGGTGCTTGTACCTGAACATGATGTATCTTAGTTGTTATTTTTTCCCCATTATCTGTGCACCCTTCACCTCCTCCACCCTTCCCTATTTATATAGACTTTGTTTCCATTTTTTTTTCTTTCTCATAATTTTTCATTTCCTTTTTTCCCCTTCCCCTTCCCTCCCACCACCCCTACACCTTTGGACCTTTTCCTATTACAAATTATCAATTATTCATTTTAATCATTTTCATCCTCATTTAAACTTTCAGTTTTTCACATTAGAGAAACTATTTGGTATTTACACTTGTGTGTCCTATTTATTTCACTTACGAGTATGGCCTCAAAATGCATCCATTTAGCTATAAATATCTCTAGTTTCTTGTTCTTTATGGCTGAGTAGTACTCCATTTTATTAAAAAAAAAACACATCTTCTTTATTCAGTTTCCAGTTGATGGACACTTAGGCTGTTTATAAGCTTTAGCTATTACACACTGTGCCGCTATGAACATGGTGCACCTATATCACTGTGGTATGATTCTTTTAATTCTTTGGGGAAGATATCCAGCAGGGGAATAGCTAGGTCAAATGGGACCTCTAGTCCTAGTTCTTTGAGGTATCTCCATACTGATTTCCACAGTGGTTGCACCAGTCTGCACTCCCACCAACAACAGAGAAGGGTTCCTTTCTCCCCACAGCCTCAGCAGCATTTGTTATTGGTTGATTTCTTGATAGCAGTCATTCTTTGTGGAGTGAGGCAGAATCCCAGTGTTGTTTTCATCTGCATCTCTCAAATGAGCAGTGATGTTGAACATTATTTCATATATTTATTTGCTGCTTTTACTTCTTTGTCTGAAAAATGTCTGTTCATTTCAGATGTCCATTTTTGAATTGGGTATTTAAATTTGGGGGGGCTTTATTTTTTTCAGTTCTTTATATATTCTTGATAGTAGACTTTTGTCTGAGGTACAGCTGCTAAAAATTTCTTCCCACATTGTAGGTTGTCTCTTAGCTCTGTTGGTAGTTTCTCTTGCAGTCCAGAAGCTTTTTAATAAGATGAGATCCCAGTTTTTGATTCTTTGTGCTAGCTCCCATGCTACTGAAGATTTGTTCATAAAGTCTTTTCCTATGCCAATGTCATTAAGAGTTCTACCTAACTTATCTTCCAGGAAGTTTAGTGTTTCTGTCTTAATATTTAGATCTTTAATCCACTTTGTTCTTTGTTTAGTGCATGGTGATAGGTATGGGTCTAGTTTTAATCTTTGGCAGGTTGAATTCCAGTTTTTCCAACACGGTTTATTAAATAGGCTATCTTTCTTCCAGTGAGGGGGTTGGCTCCTTTGCCAAAGATAAGGTGGCTGAGTATATCTGGAGTTGTTTCTGCATCTTCTAATCTATTCCACTGATCTTCAGGTCTGATTCTTTGCCAGTACCGTGCTGTTTTATCACAGTAGCTTTGTAGTATAGTTTCAAGTTGGGGATTGTGATACCCCCAAGCCATGTCTCTGTTGCCTAGAATTGCTTTTGCTATTCCAGGTTTCTTCTGCTTCCAAATGAATTTTTGGATTGCTTTCTCTAGTTCTGTGAAGTATATTATTGGAATTTCAATTGACATTGCATTAAATTTATATAGTAGTTTGGAAGTGTGGCCATTTTCACTATATTGGTACTTCCTACCCAGAGCACAGTGTATGTTTCCATTTTCTTATATCCTCTTCAATCTCCTTCTTCAGAGTGCTACAGTTTTCAGTGTAGAGGTCTTTTGCTTCCTTTGTTAGGTTGATTCCTAGATATTTCATTTATTTAGATGCTATTGTAAAAGGAATTATTTCCCAAATTTCTTTCTCAATGGGTCTGCTCTTTGTGTATATGAAGGCTATTGTTTTTTGAGTGTTGACTTTGTATCCAGCTACTCTACGGAATCTGTCAATTAGGTCTAGAAGACTTTTGACTGAGTTTTTTGGGTCTTCTATGTAAAGTATCATATCATCAGCAAATAATGACACTTTCACTTCTTCCTTTACTATCTTTATTCCTCTATTTTCTTTCTCTTTTCTAATTTCTATGGCTAATGTTTCCAGAACAATATTGAACAGGAGTGGTGATAGTGGGCATCCTTGTCTTGTTCCTGGTTTTAGTGTGAAAGTTTGCAGTTATTGACCATTTAATCTGATGTTGGCTGTTGGTTTTTCATAGATAGCCTTAATCAGGTTGAGATAAAGACCTTCTATTCCAATTTTCTTTAGCGTTTTTATCATGAATTGGTGTTGGATTTTGTCAAATGCCTTTTCTGCATCTATTGAGATGATCATGTGTTTTTTGTCCTTGACTCTGTTAATATAGTGTATTACATTTATTGGTTTATGGATGTTGAACCATCCTTGCATCCCTGGGATAAATCCAACTTGGTCAGGGTGTATGATATTCTTGATGACACTCTGTATTTTGTTTGCCAGTATCTTGTTGAAGATTTTTGCATTTATGTTCATTAGGGAGATTGGTCTGTAGTTCTCTGTTTGGGTTGAGTCTTTCCCTGGTTTTGGAATCAAAGTAACACTTGCTTCCAGAAATGAATTTGGAAGCCTTGCTTCCCTTTCAATTTCCTTGATGAGTTTAAAGAGTAATGGCAATAGTTCTTCTTTAAATGTCTTGTAGAATTTAGCAGTGAAGCCATCAGGCCCTGGACTTTTCTTTGTTGGTAAATTTTTTATTACATTTTCAATTTCACTCATTGTTGAGGTGTTAGAATTTCTATATCTTCTTCACTTAACTTTGGCAATTCATATGTATCTAGGAATCTGTCTATTTCTTCTGTGTTTTCCATTTTATTAGAGTAGAGGTTCTCAAAGTAGATATTGAAGATCCTCTGAATTTCTGCTGGATCTGTAGTGGCTTCACTTTTTTGTTCTTAATTGCATGGATTTGAGCCTTTTCTTTCCTTTTCTGATAAGGTTGGATAAAGTTTTATCGATTTTATTTATTCTTTCAAAAAACCAACTCTTTGATTCACTGATTTTTTTGTATTGTTCTCTTAATCTCCATTGCATTCATTTCCGCTCTGATCTTTATAATTTCCTTTCTTGTAGGAGCTTTGGGTTTGTTATGCTCTTCTTTTTCTAGGAGCTTGAGGTTCTTCATTAGGTTATTTAACTGAGTTCTCTCTGTTGTCCTAATATGAGCATTCACTGCTATGAATTTCCCACATAGAACTGCTTTCATTGTGTCCCACAGATTCCTGTGTCAATACTGGCATTATCATTTACTTATCGAAACTGTCTAACTTCTTATTTAATATCCTCTGTCACCCATTGGTTGTTCAGGAGGGTGTTATTAGATTTTCAAGTGTTTGAGGAAGTTTTGCAATTTCTTATGTTATCAATCTCCAACTTTATTGCACTATGGTCTGATAATATACAGGGGATAACTTCAATTCTTTTACATTTACTTAGATATGTCCTATGAGCTAGTATGTGATCTATTTTGGAGAATGACCCATGTGCAGCTGAAAAGAATGTATATTCTGATTTTGTGGGGTGGAACACTCTGTATACATCTATTAATTCCATTTGTTCAATAGCTTGGTTCAGTTCTAGAATTACATTGTTAATTTTTTTCTAGATGATCTGTCTATTTGTGATAGAGGGGTGTTGAAGTCCCCCACTACAATTGCACTAGTGCTTATTTGGTTTTTCATGTCCATTAATATTTGTTTTGTATAGTTGGGGGCATTCATATTTGGTGCATATGTATTTAGGATTGTCATCTCTTCTTCTTGAATTGTTCTCTTCACAAGCATGTAGTGACCATCTTTGTCTCTCTTAATTAGTTTTGGTTTGAAATCTACTTTGTCTGCAAATAAGATTACTTATGTCTGCTTTTTTCTGTGTTCCTGTCACATGGAGAACTGTTTTCTATCCTTTTACTTTCAGTCTATGAATTTCCTTTTGAATTATAGGTGTTTCTTTTATACAGCATATTGCTGGGTTTTGCTTCTTAATACATTCTGTCAGTATATTTCTTTTGATTGGTGAATTGAGGCCATTAACATTGATAGTTATAATTGAGAGATATTGACTCATCCTTGTCAGGATGGTTTATTGTTGTTGGCTCATTTATTTCTTATTTTCCCCCCTTTCCCTTTAGTGTCTTACCTTGCATGGTATCTTCTCTCTGTTGGGCCTCATGGAGTTGTGGCCTTCATTTTCTTTTTCTAGGATATTGCTTAAAATTGTTTGGAGTACTGGTTTGGTGTTCATGAAATTTCTCAGGTGTTCTTTGTCGTGAAAGTATCTAATTTCCCCATCAATTTTGAAAGATAATTTTGCCAGATACAACAGTCTAGGTTGGAAGTTATTTTCTTTTAGGGTTTGAAATACTTCACTCTAGGCTCTCCTTGATTTGAGGGTTTGTGTTGAGAAATCTGCCATGATTCTGATGGGCTTTCCTTTGTAGGGGATTTATTTCTTTTGTCTCACTGCCTGTAGAATTTTGTTCTTCTGTTGAGTTTCTGGGATCTTGACTATTATATGTCTAGGTGTAGATTTTTTTTGGTCATGGCTAGTTGGAGTTCTATGTGCCTGACTTATCTGTATGTCCAGTTCTCTACCTCTGTCTGCGAAGTTGTCTGCTATTACTTCTGTGAACAGGTTTTTTTTATGTCAATTGTACTTTCTCCTGTTTTTTCATGGATTCCTATCAGTCTTATGTTATTTTTCTTTGCATCATCTAGCAGCTGTTGGATTCATTTCTCATGGTCCCTTACTGTCTTTAAGAAATCTCTCTTTTCATGGTCCTTAACTGCAATCCTGTCTTCTATATCTGATATTCTGTCTTCAGATTCTCTTAGTCTGCTCTGCATGCTTTCAATGGAGTTTTTAATCTCCTGAATATCTGTTTGAATCTGTTTCATAGATTCCATTTCTTTCTTATGTTGGGTGATCATGGTTTCCATTTCTTTTTTATGCTGGGCATTCATGGCTTCCAGCATGTTTCTGATCTCATCTATTTTCTTATCTGTTTCTGCTCTAGAGCCTCTAATCATGTCTTTCACTCTGCCCACCATCTCTGTATTTATCTGGGAGATTATTTCTGTTTTGAATTTTTCTAGAGCCTCATACATCTGCTTTGTTACTTCCTGTGCTATCAGTTCAGGGTGTCCAGGTGTTTGATTATCAAACTTTTCCACTTCATTTCCCCCAGAATTTCCCTTTTGTAGCATGGAAGCCTGCATTTGTGCCTTGCTGAAATGTCTTCTCATTTTTGTTTTTGGTACTGCCCTTGGTTTAATTCCTGGGTTGATATTTCAAAATTGCTTAATGTAGGTATCTTTGTTGCTTGTGTTGAAAACCCTTGTGGAATGATTGCTTTTCAGAGGTGTCTTCCAGATATAGCTTGTGTTTAGGTTTTGAGACTCTAGTGACTCTGAGCCTATTTTATTTTCCTTATACCAGGAAGGAAAACTGATTAAATCAATCACAACATGTTAGCCCAAATGATACAATCAGCAATACCATAGCATCAAGCACAGCTTAGAAAATGACAATTTGTGGTAGTTATTAATCTATCACATTTAACTATGTGAATTAAATTAAAACTGAGGACCAACCCAATATATGTTTATAGTGAGTAAACTCTTCAATATAGCATCTTTCCCCTTTGGGGTGGGGAGTTAGAAGGAGTTGGGGAGGGAGGGACAGGTAGAAAGATCAGGAAAGATTATCAGTGCAGGCAGAAGACACAGGAAGATCACACAAACTCTAAGAAATTGTTAAAGGCAAGAGGAAAAGGTAGAATGAAAGAACAAAAATGTGAACAGAATCACCTAACAGCAACAGGGAGGCTAAATATTCTATTTACTTTCCTTTAAAACTAATGATAATCAAGAGAAGGAAAAAGAGAAGAAAAGAAAAATAAAGGAGAAATCTGAATTCAGTCCAAAAAGGAACAAATGTGGAGATGAAGAGCAATGTGGGACAGCCAGAGAATGAGAGAGAGGGAGAGAGAGAGAGAGAGAGAGAGAGAGAGAGAGAGAGAGAGAGAGAGAGAGAGAGAGAGAGAGAGAGAGAGAGAGAGAGAGAGAGAGAGAGAGAGAGAGAGAGAGAGAGAGAGAGAGAGAGAGAGAGAGAGAGAGAGAGAGAGAGAGAGAGAGAGAGAGAGAGAGAGAGAGAGAGAGAGGAGAAAGAAAGAAATATAAAAATTTGAAAAGAGTAGAATAAAGTAAAAATTAAAAATTAAAAATAAGAGAAAAATTTTTTTTTTCTTTTTTGCAAATAGCAAAAAAATAAAAATGATGGGGCTCCTTCAGGGTATGTCTCCACTGTCACAGTAGGCAATGTAGACATCCATGTGTATATATGAGTCAATGAGTCTCAACAAGCCAGCAGTAGATCTGTGAGATTCAGGAAGATTTCTGGCTGCTAGTCCCAAATTAAGCTCCGTGTCCTCCTGCAGGGTTGAACTCTGCTAAGTTCTACTGCAGGTTCCAGTTGCCCTTCCCCTGAAGATAGTGCAGGTTTTGATGGGAGGTAATGGTCCCAGGTGACGATCCCTCCAACTTACCAAGTATGGTGGTCTGGTGTGCCTTTATTGTAGAGATGCTCTTTACTTTTCTGCTGAGCTTCAGTTTTCATCGAAGAGCCTGAGAAGCCCTTTTTCTGTTACTAACTTCTGCTCTGTCTTGTGGTGCTCAGGACAAGGGCATTTATTATCCCCTGTGCCTCTGTAGTGTGGGACCAGATAGCAGAAGAGCTGGAAGGCCAGAGGTGACGGGCGGAGTGAGACTGGGCCTTGGAAGCACCCCTGAGGCTAAGCGGAGCGCTGGATGGGGACAGGGCTCCAAGCCACGCCTGGTACCTCACCGTGGTGTGGGCGGAGCCCAGGATGGAGCCAGGGAGCTTCATGCTGCTTGACTCACCGGCTTGTGCTGGCTCCAGAGTCAAATTCTTAATATTTGTATATTTTTTTCAGCTGTCAGTTTAACAGCGATGAATAAAATTATACACAAAAATCTTACAATATTTTTATTCTTCTTCTGTATATATGGGAAGAATCAATCACTTCTTAAAATCGGTCATAATATTTTGAATAAATTTTTAAAAGGCACTTAGTTCTGAAATGTCAATGGATGATTAGCATTTTATATGTTGCCACCATTGAACTTAGGTTAAATGATGAACCTACAGACAACATAATTTTTTTTTGGAGATCACACGATGCATGTTAAATTATTTGCTTTCCTCTATGTTGCCACAACATATAATTCCCAAATCACCAGACAACTTGGCAAATTATGCCCCAAAATGTCTCAGAAGCTATACAGAAGTAACTTTTTAACTTTTCTTTCATCATGAGCCATGAAAATAGACTGTGAACTATGGACTCTCTCCCTAAGGGAGGAGCTCAGGGAAAAGAAAATCAATACATTTACGTGTCATTCATGGACCTCAGCCTCAGTGTATGAATGTCACTCTGCTGAGTACAATTGGTTAAAATGGACCCATGATAAAAATTTTCCTTTAAGAAGCCCTACCATAGCTATTTCCTAGCACTGAACACTATTCATAGGAAAGTCCTACGGATTGCTAGCTCTTCCTGGCTTCTTCACCTTGTCCATCAGGGGAGCTCAGTGAAAGTATTATTATTTTTTTTTTCCCAGTACTGGAGATCTAACTCAAGACCTTGTGGTTGCCAGGCAGGCACGTTGCCACTGAGCTAAATCCTCAACCCTTGAGCTAAATCCTCAGCCCTGAAGGTATTATTTTCAAACAGATACTCCAACTATAATCCTATTACTTTTAAGATTAAGCTACTTGCATTATATCTTATGTATGATTTGGGAAAAAACATTGTAATTCCATTCATAGTTAGACATTTTAAGTGTATATAAAAAGTATACTATTATGTAGTATGTTTTAATAATATTGTATTTCTTTTATTGTGATATGAAATTTAAAATATTGTGTTTTGGATTATAGGTAGGCTTGTGATATTAGAAATGATGTTGTATTGCTCATACCTCTGCTTTTAAGCTTGATTAAAATTTCCAATAACTTGTAGGTAGAAACTATCTCTTTCTCACTTGTATTAAGTAACTGTAATGAGAACTTTCAAATGCTTTGTTCCTCTCAATTAAATATTTGCCCTGTGTACAGAATTACAGTAAAGATTGGTTTATGCTTCAAAGATACCACTAATTAAGTGATAATCCAATGTATTCTGAAACCCTTGTTTTGTTTTCTGCTCAAGTCTGTGTCTGTTGCCAATTATACCCCAATTAATTCTGGTTTCAGGATGAGAAATTCTTTTCCCCTTTTTACTGCACTAGATAAAGGGGTATCTTTTACTCCAGCTTCTCTGATCTTCTAGCTTTGTTCCTTTTTCAAATATGACAAGCTATATGAAGCATGATAATGTACTCAGTGCATTTCAATAGGTTCTATTGTCCGTCTGAATTTAGTTGATCAGTGCATTAAGAAGATACAATGGGTGTATGTGAAACCAAAGGAAAAGAGACAAAATACAGTCACATCACATTTTATATCTTAATTTTAATATTAATATTAATATTCAGTGACCAAATATTTGTATTAAATGCCAACTGCATGTATGGCATTATACCAAGCAGTATGCTAGTACATAAGGCAGATTTTGTGATGATTCAAGAAATAAAAATCTATTAAGATAATGATAAATATTAACTCTTGAATAGCAACTTCTCAATTGTGATTAAGGAGGGAGGCAGTAATATGACATTGGATCTACACTGAACCAAGTTTTAATACTGACACTGCCACTTAGGGTAGAGAACTCTGAAATAAAATCTGTTGCTCAGATTTCTTATTTGCAAAGTAGGTATAATAAATAATATGTAGCTTTGTATGTTTGTGTGTGTGTATCAATTTGAAGCCAGTTCTGAGACATTGCAGATGTACTCATATCTGCAATTAGTCAAATTAAGGCAATTTGGAAACAGCTTTCTAGCCTCTTCACTACCAGTATTTGAATACTGCCAAGAAGTTTAAGAAAAGTTTAAGTACTTTTGCAATGACACTCAAGCAAGATAGTTGATCTTCCCTAGAGAAAGTGACTAAGAGTGTTATGTGTATTTCCTTGTGTAGGACACTTAGTTTTGATCATGTTCCCACAGCATTGTTTCACATAGTTTCAAGAAGGTTGAGAAAAGACATGATTATAAGTGTCTGACTTGCAAAACCAGAAGAATTACGCTAAGCTAGCTTAGCACCAGAGGCAGGAAGAAGTTAGAGGAAGCAAAAATTTTTACAAGCATACTATTGATAATATCAGTTATAGCTAATCCATTTCAAGTACCTAGCATGTTCCAGATAGTGATCTAAATGCTTCATTTATTACTTTAATTCTCACAAAGGTCTTTTGAGCTAAGTACTTATATTACCCTCATTTACAAATAAAGGAGTTGACTGACAGAGAACCGTGTAATTTATTCAAGTAGAATTCTAAAATGCCTCCCTCAGATTCCCTGCTTCTTGCTTCAATCTAACACTAATTTAGGAACTTCTATAAATTGGTTTTTGTTGATAAAATGAAAATTCCAATTCAATTGACAGAAGTTATGGAGAGTCTTCAGGTGACTTTGCATGACAAAATTGTATGAGCTCTTTTCTCAGGTGGAAGAAAAGAAAGTGAAAATTTTAAGCCACAAGAAGGATAAAGGTTACCTTCACTGGATTTTAGATTTCTTTTACATCTTGTCTAGGAAAAGACAAAATGTGATGGTATAGTGCAACCATCTAAATGTACATCTAAAGTGCTTCACCCTGACATTTCCATCAATGTAAACGGATGATAAATGATAGATGATAGAAGGAATCACAGTCAAAGACAAGTGACTGACCTCCTACTGACACCCAGTAAGAAAAGAAAGACAGTGGTCATGAAATGACGAAAACCTACAGAGGGGAAAGTGATGCTGAGTGTGGCCAGATGCTAAGGGAAAATGGACAGAGTGAGAGAGAGAGACTATTTGAGAAGTGAGGTTCCTCCATAGTCTGTCACAATAAGGATGTCATTGGCTTGAAGACCAAAATCCCTGCATCACTTGAGATCCTGTTAAAAATGCACAATGTCATTTCCCACACCAGACCTAGGAAATCAGAGTCTGCATTTGAACAAGATCTCAGATGGTTCCTTTGTGCACTACAGTTTGAGAATCACTGAAGGCAAAAGACAACAAACAAACAATCAGTGTGAAATCCTGTTAGTTTCCAAGTAGCTGTAGCTGAGGTAAAAAAGATTTTAGAATTTGAAATGTTTCTTTATTTCTATTTTTAAAAATATCCTTCAAATGAATTACAGCATTCCATACAGCTTAGAAGTGTTCTAAAATCAAGGTAAAACAAATGAATTGCAGAATAAGAAGGAAAATATATCTTATAAAAAAATCCATGTACATGAATCTTCAAATGATTTGAAATCTTTAAAGAGAGATTTGCATATTGAAATATGTACATTACTCCAACTTAATTGTATACAAATTCTGATAATGTATTTACTGTCTGCTTTGGATTCTAATCTACCTGTTGGTATACAACATCTCAAACAGAAAATAATGATCCTCTTCCACACATATTGTATTTTTTTTGCAGTTTGAGTGGTGTGCACATCAGAAAAATGCAGCTCAGGCCCTAATGTATTGCATGCTGAAAATTTGAAGCAAATATTATTATTTTAAATCATGCAAACAGTTTCCAAAGTAATGAGAATTACAAAAATATTTTTAAAACATAGATATATAAAGAAAAGGGTACGGCATTTCTCTTCTTATAAAATTAATAAAAATCAAATACCACATTGCTTTAAATAAGACCGTACAAACAAGCTAAGCATAAAAGTTAAATACAGATAGTTCTTTAAAATTGCCCATTTTTTCCAATATGAATCTGAACCTATTTGTAGATGAAGTCAGTTATTTTTCCTTGGGCTGTGGTGTAATCATGAATACAAGAATACTCATTCAATAGATAAGGCAGCAAGACCAAACAGCCATGAAATCCAAAGTGCGATAATCTCAACGTAAGATTGTTATTAAGATCAAAATAAATTATCACAACTTTTAGAAAGGATTTCAAGGATTGACTTAGTCCATCTATTTTCAGAAAGATCTATGTATAAACAAGCATGACATGAAAGCACACAAAATCTATTTTTAACCATGTAATAATTTTTAGTGAAGACTTTGTGCATGAAGTCACCACCATTTTGTTACACCTTGAATTATTTTTTCACTGGAGCCAATAAATATATATATTAATTGTTAATTTCAATTAATAATCTTTATGTAAGCTGTGAATATTTTTTTCTTACTGAGTAGATATTTTTATTTGGGAAACATGGAATTTCATAAAAGTTGAAATACTTCCCAAAAGTTCTAAGACATTTTCAGTATTATATGGTGAGTTTGAAGTCCCCTTAACTGTTTTTGTATTATTATTACAGAAATAGATAGTACATTATTTGATAAATTTTCCTCCTTCTATCCCATGAGATAGAAGCCTACTAAGAATTCATCTAACAAGAGATATATGACCTGATTTTCAGCCCTGAGACTTTACCTGCAAATACAGTATCATATCTCTAGCATATTGTATGCTTGGTGGTTTTCATAAAGTAGTCACTTTATTAGAACCTTAAAACTTTGATAATTATAAACATTAAATTATTATTACTGTTTATGCAATTTGAAATAATACTATTTTGCATAATTTTAAGAATATTCTTCATATCCACTATCTGGCACTCCTTTTAAGTAAGGAAGATTTTGGATTTTGTCTAATGCAAGACAAGTTGTGTTGGGACAGAGCAACCACTGACGTGCCCATCTGCAGTGCTTCAGCCTGACATTTCCACCAGTGCAAATTATAGTCACTCTTCTAGCACTCTCCACTTCCGCGAGATCCAGAAGCCAATGATGTGGTAACTTGTCTCACTCCAGTTATGTCAGTGGGAAGTTGACAGTTGCACCTTGGAGGAGTGCTGCTAGCAAATATCAAAATTCAGAGATGATAGGAAACAGGGAGATAGACTTTGAAGGTGCAATGGGAATCTGGGGATCGGCGAGACAGCCGGGAGGAGAGGGGAAGGGGAAGTAAAAATCATGAAGATGGTATATGTATTTGTACATGAATGCATGTGTTATGTTTCACAAACACACTAATAAAAAAATTGAAAGCATCAAAAGTGGTACATATGTAATTAAGTATAAGCTTGAAGACAATAAAAAAGTTATATACCACATTTATTTAGGAGACACTTTTATCACCATAATTAATATTTAAGGTAACTCACATACTTGACTTTTAGAAGTTATGCATGTTTATATTTCACCTTGAGTGTATAAAACAAACTGAAAAATTAGTAATCAATACTAATAAATAGCTGAATATCCTGAAAAACACAAAATGAATTAGTAGTTTTTATTAGAAGGGCATTTTCTGGTAAATTTTTCCCAGTTTTACTGGGGAAAAGGAAAGACACCATGTAAAAGAACAATTTTAAGGTAATAGGAGTTTATATTTATTTTCATGCATATTTGTGTACTTCATTTTCTCTTCTCTATGGGTATGAGATATGATATTTTAGAAAAAGAAAAAAAGTCAATGCCTTTTAGGAACCAGTCTGCAGTGCTCTGATAGAAGCTGGGGTTCCAGCCCTCAAGGTCAGCACCCAGCTACAGTACCCTGAACACAGAAGTTACACTATCTTATTTGTATATAGGGGTTCGTTTATTTTCTTGCTACAAATTTGCTCAATTGGGCTTTTCTGAGTCTTAACTAGTTATCTGCCTGTTGGCAATGTTAAGGTATCTTGGTATTGTAAATGCAAAAACAAACAATAACAACAAAAGTAGTAGCATTTCAAAGTACCTACATACAGTTATCCTTGTATTTCACATCACTTTTATATAAACTAAAATTACATTTTTGCTGCATCTAAAACCTGACCTAATTGTAAAATTTTAGTTTACTATAAAATGGTTAAAACTGTTAGTTTCTATAATTAATATTGTTCTCTCTTCACAATACCATTTCTGAAATCAGCAAATTCCCTAATCCTTGTACTTCCTTTCAATGCTGGATGCTTTCCAATTTAAAGTGTTGTTTTGAAACTAAATAGAATCAGCTCAGAACAGCTCTGTGATACACTGAAGAATAAAGGTGTCTTTGGAGAGAGAACTTCAAGTGCAAATTAACTTGAAATAATTTAACCTGAGTATGGAATAATTTGGAATCTTTCTTCTGTGCAGCTGTGGGAATTGCTTTCGTAGGCCCAGTTGGGGGAGTTGCCCAGCTACTTGCAATTTTGTCACATCTGTCAGCTGTAGCTAAATGGAAAAATACAGTAAGAAGTAATGTTACACAGATTTAGGACATTCCCTAGAGGGTCTTGTCTCCTTGCAGCAGTGAATAAATTATGTGAAGGCTGAAATGAAACACAATATTGTTGATTTGCTAACTCAGGCAATTTGAAAGAATGACAAAAATATTGCTTTTTAGAATCCAGGTTTAAATTTTCTAACCAATAAATTCCTATGTAACATGATCATATTTTCTGATCCAAAAATCAAACCAATGATTTCTGAGGCAGATTTGTAAATTTTTATGATAGTATTTTACAGGGGCTTAATCATTATCATAGTTTCATTAATTCAATGGATTTCTTTTTTTGAAAAGAATGAAATGTCATGGGGTCAGACATGCCAGCCAACCTACAATATTAAGTGTCAGAATCTGAAGAATACTAATAGAATGATTATATAATAAATACAGTCCACGGCTTCTATAGCAACTGAGGGTAGTTGTACAATTAACATATATCTAAAACACTAAGTATCAAATACTGTAGCTGTTTATGAAAGGATGGTAATGGCATTATCTATTTACATGCATTTAATTGAGATTATTTTTAGTGGAGAAAACTTTATTATTTCAATTTCTAGTAAGACATCTAATTATGGAAAGTAAGTGACCTCCAGTATGGTCTTAACTGCACAGGTCCCTTTATTTGCTTTGTATAGGTTTGTAACTACACAGGGCATTTATAACAATGTCTGCCCTTCTCACCTTGAAGAGTTATTTTGTTTGTTTTTGAGAGTGATAGAGCAGGCATTTGAAAGCAATTTATAAACAGTAAATGGTCAGTAACAATTCTTATCTTTTGGGACTAATAAACAGCTAAGGAACAAGAATACTATGTGTCTGTAGCTTGGGTCTTGACACAAATGTTTATGTAGTTACACAATCTTTCAATATTTATCTTGGTATTCATTTGAGAAACATTTAGTTAGCATGAAATATTATGCATAGTGTCACATATCACATGAAATTGTATAAATCATCAATACCTTTAAGGAGTTTGTAGTTTAAAAATACAATAGCATGTAACAAGCATAAAAAATAATTTCTTTACAGAAAATGAGAATTTTGTCCTTTCTGAGCTTATTTATGGAGACCTCAGGGTATAACTTAATGAACTGATGGACAATCTACAGTCTGAGTAAAGTAGAGAGGTGACCCCAGGTATAGAGAACATAAGGCAATGTGATTTTGGAAAACTGAAGGCCAAAGATACATTGATCAATGAAAAATAAAATACTTCTATGCAAATATGGGAAAGCACTGATGATTATAATACTAATTGGAGTTCATAGGTAGGTAGGAAAATCTATAAATCTTATAGCAGAAAAAGTCATCTAAATTCATTATAAATTCATAGGTATGGCAATCAGTTTGACTTGGCTAAATTCAAAAATGCTGAATCCATTGCCAACCTTTGAAATTTGTGTATTTTCCACAGACTTCTTTTTCTTTCAATTAATTAAGTTTATTGGTACATTTTAGGTACTCATAATGATCATATTCATCATAGGGAATTCGTACCTGACGTGATATATCTTGATTCTTATTTTTTCCCATTCCCCTACCCTCCCTTCAACTCCTCTTCCCCTCTTTATTTACAAAAGCTTTGTTTCCATTTTTTTCTTTTCCCTTCCTTCCTTTCCCCCTCCTCCCTCCCCAGTTTCCCATTTGAAGATTTTTTTTCCTATTTCATAATATCTATTATACATTTTGATCCTCATTTTACACTTTCAGTTTCCTCACACCAGAGAAACAGTGCAGTATTTACACATGTGTGTCCAATTTATTTCACTTAAGAGTACAGTCTCACAGTGCATCTGCTTAGCTATAAATGTCTCAGGTTTATCCTTCTTTATGGTAGAGTAGTACCATTGTATAAAGGAACCACATCTTTTTTCTTTATAAAATGGAGTACTACTCAGCCATAAAGAATGAGAAACTAGAGACATTTATAGCTAAATGGATCCATATTGAGGCCATACTCTTAAGTGAAATAAATAGGATGCATATGTGTAAATACCAAATAGTTTCTCTAGTGTGAGAAACTGAAAGCATAAATAAGGATTAAAATGAATAATTCATAATTTGAAATAGGAAAATGTCCAGAAGTGTAGGGGTGGTGGGAGGGGAAGGGTAAAGGGAAAAAGGGAAAGGAAAAATTATGAGAAAAGAAAAAAAAAGGAAATGAAATTTGTGTAAATAGGGAAGGGTGGAGGGCGTGAAGGGCACACAGGCAGTGGGGAAAAAAATAAGAACTAAGATACATCATGTACAGGTACAAGCACCAAATGATAAATGTAAACATATTGCATACCTAAAATGTACCAATAAAAGAATAAAAAGAAAAAGAACCACATCTTCTTTATCCATTCATCAGTTGATGGGTATTTGGGCTGTTTCCAAGATTCTGGTTTTCTTGAACTTCTGATCAAAACTACAATGATATCTTGGGCTGGGGATCTAGCTCAGTGGTTTCGCCGCCTGCTGCACAAGCTCAAGGACCTGAGTTCAATCCCTGGTACCAAAAAAAAAAAAAATGATGTCTTCACATTCTTTCAAGAACTGACTCTTGTTTCACTATACATAGGATATGTGCTCTCCATAAATTATTATTAACTCTTTTCAATCATTGTGCTACTTACCTAGTGCCTGTAAGTATATGAATTTCCAAATTTGGCTCTGAAAGATGCTGGGAACTCTTAATTGATATCTTTAATTTTTTTTCACTTCTTTCTCTTTGAATGCTACCCAGAATTTCCTGAGGTAGCCCCTTCATGTTTCAGAACATGTTTATAAAATACGTCCTTATAATTTGTTAAAATGTACTTCCTGATATCTTCTGAGTATTTGTCCTAAATATTGTTAATGGAGTGACATAATGTAGTCCAATTATTTTTTAAACACTGTAGTTTACCTTTAAAACCATGTCTTATCCATTGGTAATTTCACCCACATGTTTTATTTAATTCATGTTCATGGTTCCACTTTACTGTTTCCATATGCCTACCAAACACTTCTACAGCCTTGTACTATACAGTGTTCAAGTGTGTCTACATTGTGACTGGATTCATCATTTTATCTATAGGACAGGTTGTGCTTCTGTATTTCTTAGTAATAACTGACCTATGCATTTATGAAATAACTCATGTAAGAAATCTAGAAGTCTTCTTAAACTCTTGAAATCACCCCACAGTTTTTCTATTCAGCAATGACTTATAACGTCACTGAGATTTATTTCAGTCTGTCACTCTTATTTACCATAAATGCCATAACTTTCAGCCCCCTAGTTCTCAGTCATGCCCACTTACATGAGCATGTCTAAAATGCTGTTTTTAGCATATAGTCTTTGCCAGATTACAAATATCACTGGATTCCCTCCAGATTTAAGGTTAAATCCAAACTATTCAACTTGTCTTTGAGAATTTGTCTCTTCTAGATCACTAGTAGGCTACTGAAGAAACAAATTATATTTTGATAATTTTCTTTAGTCCCAGCTTCTAACAAGAAACTTGGTTATGTTTGGTACTCATTAAATGTTCATTGAATAAATGAATTGATAATTATTTCTAAGTAAAACATTCTCGGCCTTTCACACTTCCTAGACTTTTCACTATCTTGGATACTCTTGGCCTACTCTCTGTTGTGTAAGTACTCTCCTTTTCCTGAAGTGGGTTACGATTAGCACAAGATGAACAGAAGACGTAATTCTGTGGTGAACCATCTGTGAACCTTCAAGTCAGATAGAGTTGATTTAATATTTCATTTAAATGTTACCTGTATGATCATGACAAATTGAGTCCCCTCATTTGGTCGTGGTTTCCTCATCTATTAAATAGGCATAATACTATTTGACTCAAGAATTCTAGCAGAGATTAAAAAATTCTGGCATGTGGTAAGTCAATATTCAATTTTAACATTAAATTTATATTCTAGAACTCATGACATAGTTGTAATGTGCAACAGCTATGCTAAAGTTTCTGAACTGCAATTCCTCAAAAGACTTTGAACTCCCAGTCTTTTTGATAAATATATAAATTAAACTTATAAGAAATGCAGTGAAACATATTAAGATATTTAGGTTAAAATGTTGAAATAAGAAGCATATTGAATATTTCAATTCAAGTAATGTGGCTAGTTCCAAGTTATATCCTCACCCAAGAAGTAGAATGGAAATCCAGCTGTTTTTTTTGACTGTCATGAATTATGTTTGAAAGCCTCATGAAAAATGTGGTGAATAACTCTTTGAGCTTATGAAAGTTTCCCCAACTCATCATGAATTAGTGAACACTTAGTTGATGTCTGTCCAAAGCAAAAACATCTTCCATTTAGGCACTTTCATGTGTATTTCCCGGGCCAGGGATTTAGCTCAGTGGTTCTGGTGCCTGCCTCACAAGCGCGAGGTCCTGAGTTTGATCCCTGGTACCCCCCCCCAAAAAAGTATCATATGTATTTCCCCTATATCTAAATAATCTGAATATTTGGAACTGGAAATATCTACATTGAAAATCAAATAGATATTAAATTTTATTGACTGACATGTAACAGGTAAACAAATGAAAGGAACTAGTCCGAATCTTGGTCTTGGCCAATAGAGATTGGTGACTCTAAAGGCCCAAGTGACTTCTAGTGACCTGGGAAAAGCAGAATTGGGCTAGTGTTTGCCCTTGTTTGAACTGCATAAAGGCAAACAGCAATTATGAGAAATGACATTCAAAGGGAGTAACACCATAAAAAGCCCAGAATGAAGTCACAGATCAACTGACTGAAGCTTACAAAGATAACAGAGAGGTGTTAAAAAAAAGGAAAAATGTGCCTGTGGGAAATGGTGGATGATTACTGATAATTAGAAGTGAAAGAACTCCTTAGCTGCCTTTGCTTACACCTTTAGATAGCTGCATACTATAAACTCTCAGTTTAAGTGCTTTGATGGCACCCTTATAACCATGGTTACTGAGTTGTTGGGAAAAAGGAAAATAGGTCATGAAAATATTCCTCCTGCTTTTCTAAAATTACTGAAAAAAATTTAATTTTCATGAAATAAGTAAAATAGAGATATCTTATTTAGTTACAATTCTCATGTATTACAGAACTTTTAAAAAATGTGCTTGCAGTAATGATAACAATGCTGTCACCCATAACAACTAGCATGAGTGATGGTAAATGAAGCTGCCACATGTTAGATGCTGTGCACATATAATTCCTCATTTGTCCTGGCAGTGACGGTGTAATTATTACCATCCTTGCTTCCCAAATGAGGAAAACTGAGAACAAAGCTAGTGAATGCCAAGAAGAAGAAATCTAGTCTAGAATTTTCTTACTCCAAATTCACTACTTTTCCATGATAGAACACAGAAATAAGGTGATGCCTAGTTATAAATTTAGTATTATGACTATATATGTCAATAACATGCATTAAAGATCTAAATTTGAAATCAATACAAAATGTTAATTTCATCTCTAACTGAGCTAGTCACTTAACATTCCTGTGCTTAATTTAAAAATTATAATATGCAGGCTGCCATCCCAAGCTCCTAGGGCAGAGAAGCTGAGCCAGTCCCAGAACCTGGAAGGAAGCTCCCCCACTGCCATCCCAAGCTCCTAGGGCAGAGAAGGTGAGCCACATGGGCACCAGAAACAACCCCCTCCCCGTGGAAATGAGAAGACATATAAACAAGCCTCAAAAACAGACTTCTGGATCACTAGAGCAACCCCAAAGGGAAATGAAATGGAACAATCTGATACCCAAACACCTGGACTCTCTGAATTGGCAACAAAAGAGGATCTGGGAAAAATGAAATCAGAAATAATTACTCAGATAACAGCAAAGATTTTGCTCATGGTGCAAGACATGATTAATAAATCTAGAGAGGACATAGATAAAAAAATAGAGGATCTGAGGAACATGATGGAATCCCAACATAGGAAACAAATAGAATCCATAAAGCAGATGCAAACAGATTTCAAGGAGATTAAAAACTCCATTGAAAGTCTGAACAGCAGAATGAACCAATGTGAGGACAGAATTTCACATATAGAAGATAAGATTGCAATTAGTGACCAGGAAAAGAAAAATTGCTTTAAAATTGTAAAGAAACATGAGAAATCAATCCAGCAGCTGTTAGACGATGCAAAGAAGAATAACATAAGACTGTGAGTCAATGAAGAAAGAGGAGAGAGTGCAGATGACATAAAAAAAACTTTTCACAGAAGTGATGGCAGAAAACTCCCCAAGGAGGGGAAAAGAACTTGACATACAGGTAAGTGAGGCATATAGGACTCCAAGGAGCCTTGATCAAAAAAACTCTACACATAAGCATATAATAGTTAGAATTCCAGAAATCCAACAGAAGAACAAAATTCTACAAGCAGTGAGAGAAAAGAAATAAATCACATACAAAGGAAAGCCCATCAGAATCACAGCAGACTTCTCAATGCAAACCCTCAAGGCAAGAAGAGCTTGGAGTGATGTATTTCAAGCCCTAAAGGAAAACAGCCTCCAACCCAGATTGATGTACCCTGCAAAACTATCTTTCAAACTTGATGGAGAAATGAGAGACTTTCATAATAAAGAGCACCTCAGGAACTTCATGAATACCAAACCAGGACTCCAAAAAATTTTAGACAATACCCTAGAAAAAGACAATGAGGATCACAACCTCAGGAAGCCAAGCAGAATGAATCCGTTGGGTGTGACAAATTAAATGCAAAGGGGGAGAATCCAACAAAAAGAAAAAGTCATGACAAGGCTTTTAAAACTTTTAACTTCATCTCCCTAATGAGTGTATAATTCAATCTTGGTATTGTACTGATTAGTATTTTTCTGACTCTAGAGTTGCACGCCATTCCTTGTGCTGTACTGGCTATTTATCATCTTCTTATGTCTACTTTTTAATTGGGTTGTCTATTAATGAGCTCTAAGAATTCTTTATATATTCTGGTCATAGGTTATATGCATTGTAAATATGGTCTGTTTAAGGACTACTTTTCATTTTAATGATGTACTTTAAAGTTCTAAATTTTGATGGAATCCCATTTATCAATTTTTTTCTTTTATACATCATGTCTTTTGTATCCTAGGTAGTTCTTGCCTACCCTAAATTCATAAACATTTTCTCTTATAATTTCTTCTTAAAGTTTTATACTTTTAGGCTTTCATATTTAGGTTCATAGATCCCTTCAAGTTATTTTCATGTATGGAAAAAAAGAGTTGAGGTTAATTTTTTATATATGGATACCAGGTGTTCTAGTGCCATTTGCTGAAAACACTATCTCTTCCTCGGCTCTTGAATTGAGTTTACATTCTATAAAATGCTAATGTTAAATAATCTTTCAAAACTCAGTGGACCATATATGTGTGGTTCTATTTCTAGATTCTCTGTTTTATTCCAATGATCTATATATCTTTCCCTACACCAACACTGCCTTGATTACTGTAGCTTTAGAAAAAGTCTTAAAATTAGGTACTAAACGTCTTACAACACCGTTTTTGTTTTTGTTTTTGTTTTTTAACTTTTCTAGGTCCTTTGTACTCCTACATAACTTTTAAATTTCAATATCCAATTCTTCATTTATAGCAAGTATACACAGAACTGAATTTTTATATATACCTTGTGTTTTCTAATCCTGCTAAATTCAAGTGCAAGTTCTAGGGGCTCCTAGAGATTTCTTAGCATTTTCTCTGTAGATGATCATTTCATCCATATATAAAGATTTTGCTTCTACCTTGCCAATCCTATCCTAATTGTGTCATTTTATTGCCAAACTATTTTGGTGGGGCCTAGGTTTTAAAGTTTAATGGACAGATAAAGAGTAGGCATATCTGCCCTTGTTCCCCAACTTAGGAAGAAAGCATTCTGTCTTCTCCATTCACATAAGGTGTTTTTGCTGGAAGTATGGAGTACATGTCTTTAATCTGTTGAGAAGGTTCTGTTCTACTTCTAGTCTCCTAATAGCTTTTACCATGAACAGCTGTAGAATTTAGTCCAATACTTTTTCTCCAACTAGTGACAGGCTCATATGGCTTTTTCCTTTCCTCTGTTTAAATGGTGACTTTTGGGGGTGGATCTTCCAATGCTGAACCAACACTGCCATCCCTATAACAAAACCACTTTCTACATCCTGCCAGATCTGACTTCTAATAGTTTGTCTTGTTAAACAAATTTCTATCTATGTTCATACTTTTTTCTTCTATTATCTTTATCCAGTTTTAGGATTAGCACAATGTTGAGTTCCTAAAATGAGAGAAGTGTGCCTTCTTTTTTTCTACTTTAAATGTTTGATATAATTTCTCAGTTAAAGTGTATATGAGCCTGCTGTTGTCATATAGGTAGGTTTTCAAGCTAGGAATATACTTTCTTTAATAGGTGCTATTCAAATTTTATATTTCCTCCAGAGTTAGTTTCATTACCTTGTCTTCCAAGTTACTTCTTAGAAGTTGTCAAATTTATTTCAAAACAGATTTTTGAAATATGCTTTCTATATCCTTTTAAATTCTGTAAAATCTGTGATAATATCTCCTTGATCTTGATATTGTAATTTAAAACATGTGTAATTGATATTGTGTAACAGGAAGAAAAGGTCTAAAGGAGCAGGGGAAGTGGGATTGGTAGGGGAAAGGAAAGAATGAAAAAGGAAAAATATGAGAAAAGTAAAAACATGGAAACAAAGTCTTTGCAAATAGGGAATGGTGGAGAGGGTGAAGGGAGGGCAAGGGAAGGGGGAAAAAAAAAGAACCAAGAAACTCATGTAATGGTACAAGATCCCAATTATGAATGTAACTGTATTTTATACCAAAAATGTATCAATAAAGTTACTGGGAAAAAAATTATAATATGCAAAATATATGCTATTATTAGCTTTGCTAGATTATAAGACTCCATCTAGTTAGTATATAAATGTGTTGTATGAACTAACAGGTTGTGAGCTTGCTTTTACAGTACCTTAGATAAATTGACTAGATTGTAATATTCAAATACCTTCAGGATGACAACATTTAATTATGTATGTATACTTTCTTAAAAATATTTCTTAAGTGGAAAATTTAAATATCCATCTACATATTCAAAATTCTGTTTTATAGTTTACTATTCTAAATTCTATGTAAGGTGCTTTCTACAGATCTTGAGAACAACTTTTGAAGTTTACTGATTTCAGCTTAAGCACACAGATCAAGAATCATAAGAAACATAGTTAATATTCCATCTGCGTATTGTCCTAGAAAAACTGTTTCCAGTTGAGACAGTACCCAGCAAAGTGACTCAACAAAGTCTAAAGAGCATCTGAGGAGTCACAGACTTGATCATAGAATCTCACCCTGAAGAATGTCAGCTACTAGGTTTAAATTATTGTTTAAAGTACAACATTATTTTTTGTGAGCTTTTAAACATCACATGGGATCCTTAATTCAAGGTTTAATGTTTATGTCTGGAAATTCCTATTGAAAAATCAATTGCAGAATTTACAACTATTATCCCCTAAGAAGTTATTGTTATTTTGTGGAATGCTTGTAATCGTTAAACTGACTTATAGCAGTAAATTTTAAACTGATGAAGAATACTTAAGGTTCCTCAGTAGAAGGATTAAAGAGATGATTACAATGATGGGGCTCTCTTAACTCTGGGTTCTTCTCTTCCATTTCAGGAAAGAGCAGCTTTATTCTCATTTGTTGTATACATTCAACATCTGCTTAATATTTTTTTTTGGTATTGGGGATCAAACTTGGGACCTTCCACTTGCAAGGCAGGCACTGGAACCAGAGAGCTAAATCCCCGGCCCCTCTGCTTAATATTTTAATTTAGTTGTATTTTATTTGTAATATCCAGTTGTTAATTAAACCATAGTTTTTTTTAAAGCCACTTCATTTGTTTGCCACTAAATAAGCCTCATAATATTCTTCTTAAAATAGAATGCAATTTATAATTTGGCAGAATTTTAGTAACAATCAAAGCTTTGAATTTAATGTGGACAGATATAAATTTCTAGAGTGTGGCTTGGCAGAGTGGTTGATAGTATTTGTCCAAACCTTCCCTTTTTTTCCCTCCAGTTATTCTAAGTGGGTGAGAGATTTAATTGGAGTAGGCCCTATACAAAAAAAGCTATCTTCACTCCATTTACTATTGATTTCTAAAGGTCTGACCTCTTGTACTTTTGAAATCATGGGTTAACCTTCTTGACTGGAAGAGAATTGCAATGGAAATGGTATTTCCATTTTCTAAAGTAAAGTGACCAAAGAGGCAAGAATAAAATGGCCCATGATATTAACCTATGGCTCTTGAGAGAATGCTTGGTTTGATAAAGGGAAAAAAAAACCCCAATTTTCTCAATTCAAAGAGAGAAGCGAAGAAAGAAGGGAGAAGGGAGGAGGAAGGGAAAGAAAGAGAGAGAGAGAGACAGAGAGAACAAAACAAAAGAAAATATTATCTTTCAAAGAGCTCCTGGAATCCTTTGCTCTATAGAATATGAGAAGGCCAAGATAATAGAAGTCATTGCTGTAGAGAGAGACAGAGAGAACAAAACAAAAGAAACTATTATCTTTCAAAGAGCTCCTGGAATCCTTTTCTCTATAGAATATGAGAAGGCCAAAATCATAAAAGTCATTGCTTCTCTCTATACTATCAGGTGTTCAGAGTCATAATCTTGTTCCAACAAAAATTACTTCTCTATTTCAGACAGATTAGAGGAAATGATGTTAAAGGAAAGCATTTCACAGCATTCCTTGCATGCTGTGATATCTAAGTCAGCCGTTGAACCAGAAAGTGTTTGACCTTACATAATAGTTATCATTTAACAGCTTTGACCAATTTGATCATAATTACTGGGTAGATAGTTTGTCAAATAAAGAGTTCCTGGGCTTGGGCTCTGTATCTCAATCTTTTATGAAATAGTCTTCTCATATCTACAGCTTACATTGCGATTCACAATCTTGAACATGGCATCTATATTGTTTTAGAAATTGATCCCTATACTTGTTTTAATCCTAAAAAGGAGGAAGCCTGAAAAAGCTTTCCCCCATTGAGAGAAAAAAATGGGGTAGAGAAAGAAAAACACCTTTTTACGGTATTTTTACAGCCTACATATATATATATATATATATATATATATATATATATATATATATATATATATATGAATCCCAGTGGAGTCTATCCTTATTATACACTTCATAGCATAAACTTCTAAATTTCATTTAATACACATCTCAAAGGGATACATGTGAAGTAACTTCAATAATGCAAGGTGAAGGCAGAAAAAAACGGCTTGATGAAGTGCAGGAACCCAATACTCTTATTTCCTGGACACCTTTCTCCTCTAATTTTTCTTAGCTGCCTAAGAACTTAACATCACCTTTGTTAGCCCTCGCATTCCATCCTCCCTCACACTAATCTCTTTTCCTATTCAGGACATTTGCTCATGATTTTCTCTCTGCCTAAAATGTTCTATTCTTACTTCATGTCTTCACCTAAATCTTACCTATCAGAAAGGTTTCTGGTCATTCTGTATAGAGTCACTTTTCTTTTCCAGAATATTGTCCATGTGTTCTCCCTCAGTATGGCTGCATTTTGAATATACATATAGAGGGAAGCAGTTAAATGATTGCTTATGATGTCTGTGCTTTCTTTTTTGAATGATAGATCAGTGAGTTTCAATAGAGTATATGTTTTACAATACTTGAGGAACTTTAAAACACTAATGATCCTTGAGCCTCAATGGCTAGAAATTCTCAGTAGCCAGTCTTGGGTGAGGCCCAGGCATTGGGTTGTTTAGCAGTCTCTGGATGATTCTGAATCACAGCTGAGATGAGAAGCTCTGCCCTGAGCTACGGACACCTCTAGCTGATTTTGCTGCCACTGTATTACCACTGACTAGCACAGGAAGGAACAAGGTGACCACTGATGAGATATGAGCGTCCGGCTTATTGAGGGCATTCTAGTACCTTTGTTTGCCAAACCATTACATGAAGAATACAGAACTCATTTCAACAATACTCTAAAAGCTGAAATGAAAGAGTACTTGGAAGTGTAACTCTTCCGTGCTTCAAAATAATATATAATTCCTTGTTTCTCCTTCCATAGTTAAAAACAAGAATATTTTCCTTCCATCCTTTACTGAAAACAATGTTTTAACAATGTATGTCCTTGTATTTAGGAAATGTAACCACAACCCTTATGTGTGTGTGTGTCATTTCTCTTACCTATCAGAATCTATGTCTAAATCACGAATGTTGTAAATCAATACAGCTACCATAGAGAAACAATCTCAGCTTATTGCAACTAAAATGAATGATTTGCACATTAAATATATAAACTTCCTATTTTTAGCAAAATACATTTTATTTTTCAACTATTACTTGTACTTTTTGTTTACAATATTTTCAATACCAGTGATTGTGTGGGGGTTTTTTTTTGCTTTCAGTATAAATTTCTTTTTTTTTGTATATCCTTTTATTGGTACATTTTAGGTATACAATATACATTATACATTATATAATTATACATTATACATTAACAATTATACAATTATACATTTACAATTATACATTATACAATTATACATTATACAATTATACATTATACATTATACAATTATACATTATACATTATACAATATACATTCATCATTGGAGATATGCACCTTTACCTAATCTTTCTTGGTTCTTATTTTTCGCCCTACCCCTGCCCTCCCTTCAACCCCTCCATCCCTCCCTATTTACAAAGACTTTGTTTCCGTTTTTCCATTTTCTCATATTGAGTCCATTCTCTTCTTTCCTTTCTCCTACCTCTCCCACTTCCTCTTCCCCTTTGCCCCTTTTTTTCCTATTTCACATTATCTATTGTACCTTTTAGTCCTTATTTACACTTTCAGTTTCTCACACTAGAGAAACTATTCAGGAATACCAGTGATTGTTATACATTAGGTCTAAACTTGTTAAGGTAAGTGTGGTGTTTGTCTCTGCATAAATTTAAGTAGGAATAAGAAAAAAATTAAAACCTTCAATAATCAAAACAATAGTATTTGATAGATATTTATAGAAATAAAAATTAATGCAAGAATCTATCATGAACAAAATATCAACACTTTAAGTAAAGATTATGGCTATGTTGAGAAACAATATCAGAGTCTGAAACAAAAGTTTGTATATATTTTAATGGAAAATATTCTAGAAATTTATAATTAGTAAAACATGTTTAAATAGCATTTTATGTTTAATATTTTATTTATAATAAAACAGAATTTTTCATAATTTTAGCTGAGGCTAATTAAAATTATTTTAGACTACCTCTTGGTCAAGAAAAATTATCAACATGTCAAATTTTTACCCTCAAAATGACATTGGTAAAGAAGTAGATTTTAGATAAATGATTGATTAGCTTACATCCATTTCACCTATAGAACATGTAATATCTTCACTAAGTACTATTTTATTCATTAATTTAACCATTGCCGCAAAGTAAATATATGACACTATTAGGTCTAATTTAAATTCTAGGCCAAAAATGAAAATCAGACAAAGTTGGTTATATATTTATAATGAAAATTTGACATTTATGTTCTTTTAAATATCATATAGTACCAACATAAATGTGCACAAATGCAAGAACATTACTGTAAACCATAACTGTAAGATTAGCACCTTAATATTGGTATAAGATAGAAACTTTTAATATAAAAAAATAATAGTAAAAAAGACAGCATATTTATTGCTTAGCTATTGCCTAGATATAAGATGAAAATACACCATATTTATGGAATGTCATTCTTTGTAATAGTTGCCAATATTTATTTTTAAAAGAGATAAGAACAATGAAGCTAAGAAAGCAAAGAGAAAAAAACTGTTCCTTATTAATATCATTTGATTATCAGAATTGCATATATTATCAATTTTAAACTTCTTTCTTCCCTTTGGGAATCTCCTAATTAGACAAGCACAGAATAAACAACAACAACAACAACAACAAAAAGAAATTACTAAAGAAATTTTTGATCATTCTAATTTGGATTGTGTGGATTCATCGTCAAGATGAAATCTGTATATTGTATTTCCTTGCCCTAGAATAATTCCATGATATTCTCAAATACTTTCTAAATTTATCCTTTTGTATATGTGTTTTAATACATTATATGTGTTATATCACTCTGCTTATCCACCTATAAATAAGGTGACATCACAATTTAGAAAATAAAGACAAGGGAAAACGTTTTATGTGACCATCTTTTTAAAGGCGGTATAAAACTGTAAATGGGTTTCACAGCAATTCAGCAAACTGCAAATTACAATGAATAATAAATGAGCATGAGGCTGGCTCGATAGGATGACTTTTGCCAAGAGAAATATCTTACAGACTTCAAAATACTCATGCCTATAAAATCATGTAGCTGTTGTTCTTACAACTTAAATGTGGTATTAGATTATTACTAATAAACAACTTATAGCTCTGAATCATGTCTGGAGTTGACAGGTAAACTGTTTTTTCCTAGAAATTTGCAGTGTCTTAAAAAATAAAACCATATTAAGCCAGAGGCACAACCAGGAGCTCTCAACTATTAGGCTTCCATCTCACTTTGAAGATTGATGTCACTGGTGCTGAAAGCATCAGAAAAGCAAGTAAAGGACTTTGCTACTTTCCATTCCCACTGTTTACCCTTGAAGATCTGTTAATGTTTCCTTGTAGCCTTCAGGTTTTCCACAGACATGACAGGAGAACTCTTCATTATCTACTTTTAGCCTCCAGAACTGTGCACAATAAAACTTCTCATCAAACTTGAAGAATCCGCCAGCTTGTTAAATCCTATGGAAAACAGAATTACTTGATCAAGCCCAGGAGCTGCACCATGTGAGTGTAGTTGCTGTGCTGCTTGCTGGGGTTTGTTAAGAAAACATGAGCATTTAGTATAAGATGTTAGTCTAAAATCATAGCAGGAAAGAGGTAGTATTTGGGAGAATTTGACGATTAGGACCCAGTCTTCTTAGCTTAAGATAATGTGAAAGCATCTTCAAAAAATATGGGATTAAATTTCTGAGAATAGATTTATGCTTTGAAATATGTGGATTTGCAAACTAACTTAATACTGTCTATAGTGCTTTGATCTGTCCTCCTCTGCCCCCTTGAATCACTTTCTTAAACTAGCAGAATTCTAGAAATGTGTACCCTAGCCATCATGTCTTTGGTGAAATACAGTTTATCTGCAGCAGGACTATGTTATATACATGTTAATACAACATCAGACCATATAAAACATCAATATATTATCAACCATTAATATTTCGTTGTGTTTGTTTATCTGTTCATTCAGCTGTCTAATGAGGCCCTCAGGCAATTCTTGAATATGAACATCCTTTATGGACATAAAAATTCAGAACTCAGGCTCCAACCAATAGTCTGATAAATGCCTAGATTAACTGTCTTCCTTCCACTCCACAGCCACAGGTTCTTAAACTTTAGGTCTCTGCCCACTAATAAAAGATTGCTCTATGATAATGGCTCTCACTGTCTCTTCCACAGAATCTAAAGGTTAAAGTGTTAACTGCTTAGCCCAGCTGTCTAGATTTTCCAGGATTTGGTATAAAACCGGGCTTCCAATTTTATATCTCTAAATTTACATTACAGTCTCTAAATTTACATTACAGCCAAATTGGACTCTCTAGCTATATGTTCAATCCACAGATCTCTGTTTATGCTTCTTGATGTGCTCAAGGTGCTTTCTTTTCAATTTTATGTGTTTTTTGAACATTACAGTGAAACATATTGCTTATATTTGTTACATATACATATTTGCATGCACACAAATGCACATATATGTATATATATACACAACAGCACCTAGACATGAAAGGCTTGGGAGAGTCATCACTGGGGATGAAACAGGTCATATGATTCTGTGAGGAAGCTTCTGAAAGTCCAAGAAGGGATCTCTGGGGAACTGTGAATCCCTTAGATAAAGTGAAATGAGATCATGTTTCCTAATTTCTGTGGAATTATACTGATAAAAATAAATTTAGTTATCAATTAACTAATAATTGTTATGGTTTATATCTAGATATCCCCCCCAAACCTCATGTGCTCATAGGTGGGACTTTGAGGAAGTGACTGGATCATGAAGGCTTGGTAGTCATCCGTGGGTTAGGCCACTGGTGAGTTTGTAGCTAAATGTAATGTTGGGAGGTGAAGGTTGACCTGAGGAGGTGGGTCCCTGGGGGTGTGGCCTGGAAAGGTCCGCCTCCCTCCCTCCACCCTTGATTGCACTCTGCTTCCTGCGGGCTATGCCCTCCTGCCTTGGAGCCAGCTAACTAGGAATTTAAATAATGGAAAACCAAATTATTGATTCTGATGCCCCCAAATTACGCTTATAAGTTTATTTTTCCAGGACTTTAACAAATTTCACAATGATTTTTTTTCTTTATTTTATTTCTTTATTGCTGGTATCGCTCTCTTTAGAGCCATGGTTGTGATATTTCATGTAAACAAAACGCAAAAAGAAAAGCACAATAACGAATGTTTTAACAGACTAACACAACCACTCTAAGTGTCGCCCCTTTGTGTCTGTGGTGAGACAGGAGGCGTGACTCACTCTCAACCCAGGTTTCTTCAAGTTGGATTTTTGGTTTGACTATTGAGCAAAGTTAAGAACAATGAAGAGATTTTTTTTCAAACTTTGCTGTTCAAATAGCAGAAAGTTGGTGCTTGGAAGCCGTTTGACAACTGAGGTATCACTGTAGATTATTTTTTCATTTATTTCTTACAGCCTTCTGAGACACAAGCAATTAATTGGGAATCAGTGTAATAAATGGCCCCTTCACCTTTATCCAGCTAATTTGAGGAGTAGTTTTATCTTGAAGAGAAAGAATAAAGCCCCTCACTGCACAGACAGCTTCATATGCCTTCAAGGGGTGGGGGCCACTGACCACACTGTCATGTAGTCATATTTTTTACCTATTGTTTTTTGAATCAATAACTTCGCATTTTTTTTTAGAAGATTCCCCAGATTGTGCCGTCCTTGGGTCACTCAAAATGTGACTGTGTACCTCCAGCTAAAAGTGGCTGAGCTAACCTGCCTCCGACCTGAAGGACTGTCATTCTCAGGCTGTGACTTCATCCACAGGGCTGCACAATCTAGAATGTCCCTTCTAGTAAAGGAATTCTATGTGCAAACAATTAGAGGTCACAAAAGAAGATAAAGAGCTCCAAGACCCTTATGTCATAGTATTGTGGAAAGTTTATCACACTACAGAAAACCTCTCTGAGAAGGGAGGAAAATACCTGAAAGTGAGATTTATGCACGTGAGAGACACAGCAAATGATGCCTGACTGAGGAAAACAGTAAAACCCATCTCACATTTGCCATATTTTCTTCTTTGGTTTTAGGTCTCAACCTTAGTACTTATTAGTTCTACTCATAGCATATTTACCGAATTCATATGTCTGCATAGCTGTTCTGCAGCTGGCATAGTCTGAAAATTATCAGTAATTGACATTAATGGGCCAGAACGGTTTCAGTAGAAATTAAAAAAAAAAAAAAAACAGCTTTGTTGTCAGGCATAATAATTAGCCATTGTCGATGTTATCTCCTTAGATGTAAGCTTTGTCCCATGATCTCCTTTATGTGGAGAAAACTGTTTTTCCTCCCTTTATTTGCTTTCAAACATGCTTATGTCATCAAGAAGCAGCCAAATAAACTGCTTGACATCGCAAAGGCTTTGAGACCACCTTACCTGTAAATTGCTATTGATAGCTCCTGAATTGTGAAATTCTGCTACAAGTAAAGGGCCAGTCAATTTAATACTTCAGCTACCCTTTCCCTTTTCTTTGATTTGCATCCATCTTATTAGAAAGTGACACTGTCTTATTGATTCCATTTGACCCTTGAAAGCGAAGATAAGGGAGAAAAGCAAAAGTGTGACAGAGATAAGGTCCTCTCAAGGTGATCTGAGGATCTTGTCTAAAAGGAAGGATTGTTTCTGGCCTCAGTAAATGGTGTTTGTTAACAGACAATGTTTATTTTGAGATTAGAGAATGCCTTTTAAGGCTACGATTATGTATGTGAAAATCTGTTCCTCTACTCTTTACTTGATAGTAGTTTAAATTCTTTGGAAAGCATGAATTTCCTATCTTCTATGCTTCTATGTGTAAAACACCCATGCTACAGTTGATAGCCACATAAAACCCCAAGTCAGTTCCAATGGCATTTGCTGTTCATTACTGAGTAACTCAAATGTTAAATGGGATTTCTTACCACTAGGTTTTTCTATTTCAGTGGTAATAATACTAAGTGTGTGAGCTATTTAATGCACATAACATCCTTATAAGCTGTGTTGTTACTGTCTTCTGTGTAAAATTAAGGAAACTGTTGTTTATAGAGGTTTAGTGAGTGATGAAAGAAGTATAGTAAGTAAAAGACAAACATCTGCCTGGGCTCAAATCCATCTTGTCCCACAGCTCCCCTCCCCACACTGTTCTGACCACTGTAGGTTCTATTGTGTTATAAGCAAGGAAAGCATGCTTATGCTTTGAAGATTTTAAAATACCTGTTGATTGTGCTAACACCTAAACTCTGGATTTCTTGAAATATTTTATATTATAAAAGATTTATCAAATCTTTAATAAGAGGTTGTAAGTGACAGGACTGGAAGCAATAAAAGATGAATAAGAAGTTTTACACCAGGAGTGAGGCCAGAACACATGAATACACTAAACAGTGAATACAAAGGCAAAGAAAGGGAGGTGTTCAATTTCTAGACCTTATTATTTATATGTTCTTTATGTGTTCTTTTACTGGATTATATTTCACTTCACATCTTAAGGTTAACTTTAAATTAATAGGTCTGTCACATCTCAGGAAGTGGGAAGTCCTTAATTTTTTTCCTTCATTTGAGCCATTTTCCATTGTTAACATCCTTAATGATATGTTTTCACTTTATTTGCACTTAGCCTCACAAGGCATATTATCATTGTTTTATGCACTGACGATTTACATGGATTTGCCCTTTCACTCTTCCAGAATTGCCTTTTCTTATTTTCTCATGAGTGCTCTCATCTAGGACATTTTTTTCTTTTTTCTTTTATTAAGTCAATTGCCTATAAGATTTCTACCATGTCTCACATGGCTTGATTTTTCAATCTTTGCATTATTCAGAATATGTGTTTTTGATACATAACGGTTACAATGATCTTGGAGAATTGGTACATACACATCACATCTTAATTAGTTTTACTTCCCTTTCCCCTTCTAATCTTCCCCTTTCTTCCATCCCAGATCCCCTTCCCATCTCCACAAAGTCTACCTCCCTTTTTCTAATCATTGAAGTATTTTTATCACATTAGTCATCTTGCTGCTTAACCTATTTATTAAGTTCTGAATTAGGTTATTGTATTTTTCAGTCCTAAATTTTATATTTGATTATTTTAACAAATAGATTTCTGTCCTCTATTCAAATTCTTCATCATATTTTTTTCTATTTTCTTGCAAAAATTAATCAGAATTACTTTAAAGTGCAAATCTGATAACTTTGATATCTGGATCCCCTACATCTTTGTATTCTAAGTAGTTTTTACCTGAATTTGAGCCATTTTGTTAAATAAAAGCAAGTGGGTTCTGTATAATTGATATTATCATCCTAATAGGTTTGTTTTTGTATCTGGTGTCCAGTTAGGTTAGCAGAAGATTCTCGGTAGATTAACAATCTGGATTTTGATAGATGGGAAGCTGGATTTTAATGATTATAAAAGATTATTTTCCCCCTTATCAACAGATACAAACTGTTGGAAATCGTAACTGACAGCTTGAATTACTTTTACTTTTTTATGCTTACCCTGGATACCATATTCACCTCAGCCACATGCCATTGCTAAAAGTTCTGCTCATTTTCTTTATTTCTTGGCCACAGTTTAAGAAACAGCAAATGTCTCCAGGATACAAGCTGAGAGCAGTGTCAGAAGATTTGCTCTTCTGCAGTTCATTCATGCTTTTCAAGTCCTTACTACACAAAAGTGTTGGTCCTCTCAAACAGATTTTTAAAAATTCCTCCAGCTTCACTAGTTTTCTGCACAGCAGAGTTGATTTGACATAAATTAGAATGCCAAGGTTAGAAGAAGGAGACTTCTTTGCTTTAAAAATACATTCACTTATAATTTTCTCTCTTCTGAGTATAAAAAGTTTTCTTTATAGAAAATATAAAATTTACCCATTTTATATCTATGCAGCTTTCTTGTGGTAATTGGGACTGACTAGACAATTAAGTTCATTCATGAAAAAATTAATTAATAATTCCATTATTATTTATTATTTTATTCATTTTCATTGCATTATTGATCTAAAATACAACTTTAATTGTATTTTATCTACACACATATATGTTTCTGTATATTTTATTAGGTTCTCTGGAACCATTTTCCTATTCTTACTTGGGATCACACTTTTATTTCACATGACATCAAATTACATCTTACGGTAAAATCATGCAGTGCTCTACATAATTTCTTTTATTTGTAGTATGTGTCTAGATATACCTAATTTTAATGAAATGAAATTTGAAGTCATTATTTATTTTACATTTGTTTTATTAGAAATTTTATGTAATTTATATAAACCTGAGTGTTTTGTTAGTTCTTACTTTAATTGTAATTGTGTAATAGCCTTTGTAGTTTTAGTATGCCTAATCTATAAAATAGGTGGGATGTAGTATTAGGTTCATAATCACATCCTTTTTAAGTACATTAGTACTTCCAGTGTCTACCACAGTACTTAAAAGATAGTCATTCTCTATCTGTTGAAAGCAGAAATAAATTCTTAGATTTTTGTAGGAAAAATGGCTTTCTTTATACATTTATCCTTTGTATACGGAAGGATATCAATTTCTATCCATCTTGATGTAAAAAGATCTCTTTTGTAAATCAGTGTACATTAATTATCTTGACTCCCCAAACTTTAATGTAAACACCAGTTACCTGGAGGACTATAAAAATGTAAATTTTTAAACAGTAAGACTGAGGTCAGGTCTGAGGTTATGCATTTCTAATAATTTCCAAGGAACTGCCTAGATTTCTGGTCTCTGAATCTAGAAAAGGTCTAACATAGGTTTATAAACAGGAAAAATTTATATTTTAATTAAATTAAGGTATCATATATGTTAAAAAAGATTTCACCTCACAAATGTACTAGCAGTGATAAATTTTTCTAATTAGGCCACGAGATTTTTTAATTCATTTTTATCCATTCATTAAACTAGAATTTATGGAATGTAATTGATAGATAATCACTATCCTAAACATTGAGGATAGAAAAATAAGAACTTACCATCCTTCAAAGTACTAATAATCTAATGAGAAAGAAAAAAATATAAACAGAAAATTGCAGCACAGTAAGTGCAATAGAAGAGATCTATTTGAAGAAAAGAATATAGAAGGTAAATGTAGTTAAAGCACAATATCGAGAGGTAATAAAATACAAAAAACCTTGGAGAGTGAGGTACGGGTCTGACCATGGTCAGATTTGTAGGCTGTGCTAAAAAACTTTAAACTAAAAGTCTTGAAAAGGTATCAAGACATTCTATAAGCAAGAAGGTGACACGAATAGATTTATATGTGGAAAACAGTTCTCTGGCTTCTCAATGTGAGAAGAGATTCGAGATGAATGAGCAGCTTGAAATTTTAGAATCCAAGGTGTAAGTACAGGTTGCCCAAGTGCCTTTTAGCACATTAATTACCTTCTGTAACTAAAAGGGCAATGACTGGTATCTAAGTCACTCATAACCAAGCATTTTACATAATGAGGAAATCAATTGCAAAGAGATAACTAGAAAATCTGGAAATTAATGAGAAACAAGTGTGTTAATGTTTGATTTATCTCAAAACTCAAAATGCATTATATATTTTTCCTTAAAGAAATCTTCAGAAAGCACAGTATAAGTTCCAAGAAATATACCCACACCTGACAATACTACTCCTTTTTTCATTCCTCTTAACCATATATGATATTTATTTTGTGTTCTCGTCAGAATTTTAAAATACAGTCCCATACATCTTGCATGTGCTTCTTTCCTTTTCAAAAGAGGCAAAAATTACCATGTATTCTAAGAGCTACAGATAAGTCAGAGATAAAAGTATTCCCATACCAAAAGCCTTGCTTTATAATTCCTTATATCATGAAAACTACAAGAAATCAAAGAACATGAGACCAGAATTTTTTATGGTATAAAATTCTGATAATCTGCCTATTCACAGATAAAAAATTCAGCCTTTGGAAAAATGAGTACAGAGTCCTCCAAGTGATTGAGATTTCCTTTAAGAACTGGGAATTTCAAATCTTACGGGCAGTGTTTGTCTCACGGAAAAATCAGGATGTTTCAAGATGAGTGCAATTATGAAAATGTAGCACACCCTCAGAGAGACATGGTGACAAGGAAGAACATGTCATTCAAATAATGAGTCAGCCATTAACACCATCAGCATGAAAGAAGGCCTTTATAAGGAAAATAATTTGAATTCCATCATTTTTTCCAGTCATATGGTCACAAGCATATTAGAAAGTGACAAGTCTGAAATAAAATACACATGATAGACACACATCCCTCTAATAGCTGACACAGTTTTGTAAGTTGTTTTCATTATCAATAATCATAGGCAGTCCGGGTGTTGTGGCCCACATCTGTAGTCCCAGAAATCGGGAGGCTGAGGCACGAGAACTGCCGAGAGTTCACGACCAGCCTGGGTTACATAGTGAATTCAAGTCTAGCCTGAATTACATAAGGAGACCCTGTCTCAAAAAAAAAAAATTAATCATGGGTAGCTTTTAGAAATAATAATAATTTACCTCTTCATTGTCTAATGTGTTTGATTAGCTCCTTGAGTCTTTGATTAATTTTAAGCATAAATGTCCTTAACTTACATATTCAATTTTCAAATAAGCCCTACAATTAGTCCTACAATGTTGCATTTTAATGGTAGACTCAATAACTACTGGTCCCTTATTGATGCTGGCAAGGTGGCCATACCATCCAGTA
The DNA here is from genome assembly GCF_053883595.1 of Heterocephalus glaber. NCBI lineage: Eukaryota > Metazoa > Chordata > Mammalia > Rodentia > Bathyergidae > Heterocephalus > Heterocephalus glaber. The sequence goes on from NW_028258147.1 coordinate 23,798,518, forward strand.
CACAGCTGTCTTTTTTCTTTCTTTTTGTTTTTTTGTTTTGAGACAAGGACTCACTATGCAGTTCAAGCTCACCTTGAACTCACTATGTAGCCCAGGCTGGCCTTGAACTCATGGTAATCCTTCTGCCTCAGCTTCCTGAGTGCTGGGATTACAGGTGTGCACCACCACACTGGACTTGTTTTTCATTTTTGTCATGTTCTGAGTGTTACATAACCTCGATATTCACAGCCAGGCACTCTATTTCCTACGCTTCAAATAATGACAGCAATATCAAAATATCATTATTAATTTAGAATTTTTTCCTTTGAGTATTTCTAGCAATGGCTATTTTCTGCTCACCCAGCTCTCCTTGTATTTATTAGGGAGCAATACCAATTATATCATAAATGTGCTTTGAAAAAGTACATTCATATCTATTTTTGTTGGTAGTCCAGCACTTCAGTGGGAACTACAGAAGGAACTTGACAAAGCTACTGTCTTTGAGTAGTTTAAAATCTTATTAGGAAAATACATTTCCATACATAAAACTGAGCAATAGAGGATATTAACTATATGTCAAAAATAGGAAGAAAAGGTCTAAAGGAGTAGGGGAAGTTGTGGGGGGTGGTTAGGGGAAAGGAAAGAAGGGAAAAGAAAATATATTAGAAAAGGAAAAAATGGAAACAAAGTCTTCATAAATAAGGAAGGGTGGAGGGGGTGATGGGAGGACAGGGAAATGGGGAAAAAATAAGAACCAAGTTACATTATATACAGGTACAAGATCCCAGTGATGAATGTAACTGTATTTTATGCCTAAATGTACCAATAAACTTAATGAAAAAGCATTTGCCACAGATAATGTGAGAAATCTTCTTGAAACTACATAACATGAGAAGACTATGGGTGAGCAGAATTAAAGTAGGTTATTGAAAGAGAGTAGGGTTTATACATAGGAAAGCTTTGTGAGGTGTTGTATGTTAATCTACAGTTCACCTACACTAAGGTTTGCAGCATTTCCACGATGGACTCTAAGTATCGTTTCCTTTTCCATGTTTATGTTCCACTGTCCACTTAGATTCTGTATTTGTTGTCTTTGTTCATATTTCCTATTCCTGGGATTCTCCACTCCCGAAATCACACCTATCAAACTTCGTGTTTCATGACTTTCATTTCTACTCATCACATAAAATACTACCATTTTCACAAAATTGTGACTTCTGCATAAAGATTTAATGTCTTTTTTCTTGAATACCTAGTTTTACCAGCCTGACTAGAATCCACAAGCTCATCCTATTATTTATAGTATTGAACATTAACTTGGAATGTATGGAAAAAGCTATGGCTTAAAGCACATTATTAAGGCTGAATTGCTAAGGTCTATATGTTTTCACCCCTTTCTTTAAAACAGTGACTGCAGAACATAATACAAAATGTAATTCACGAAAGTTTTAACAATCTATTCATATGGAAGTTATTTTAAAATTTATTGTGAATTGTCATTGGCTAATTTTATCTCTCTTTGATATTTTTGAAAGGAAGATAACAAATGTTTATTCTTTGCTTTTTCACATTAAAATCAACTTCAATTTTCCAAAAATGAAAATATGTCTGAAAGAAATTTATATCACCTCTCCAAATTCAGGAAGTTGTTGAGTAAACATGGAAAGAATGAATTTTAACAGATTCTCTGGGCTGGCAATGCGATATAGGGGCTTAAAATTCTAGGCACACATAATACTTATTAAATTAAATGGAATGGAATTGTTTAGTAACAAGATATTGTTACAAAAGGGTCACAGATATTGATTTTTCTAGGTTTAAAGAATTTCAACATAAAACCTTTTAAAAAAATGTTTTAAACTCATGCTGGGAGTCAAGATGAATGCAATGGGTACATCTAAAAAGTTAACCGAAAATATATTCTGGTGGGGCACACAATCTAGGTGATCTAAATAAAAGTTTTTTCTATCCCTCTGGTGAGTCCTAGTTAGCCTGGAGACCATCTGTGAACTGTGAACTCCTGTGATCTTTGTAGTCTAGCAAGTAATGAGCATTCATTATTGAATGCCCACATTTTTTTTAGCACCAGAATTGATTCCTATAGAAAAATTTAATTTGTCATGCTTGTGATTGTGATTTAAATAATTCCAATTTCTTTCCACTGAAGAATATTAAATTGATATAGATAGATGTGTAAAGCATACACTATATACCCACTCCTACTCTTTCATGGCATTGTATATGTAGTGTATCAAAGCATAAAAACATACACTGTGATTATGTATATTCAAATATAACATCAATGTTACCAATTTGGGGCTATGAAATAGAAAACTGTAGCTTTCTGAGAGGAAAAGCTTTGAAGATATTATAACCCAGTGTGTGAGGACTCAAGAACCTCTACCAGTGAAAGTTGCTGATTAAGGAATCTCGACAAGCTCAGAGTTGAAAGGCAGATCTAGTTCCTGGGAACACTCTGGCCATGATTCCTTGGATGCATAGGTATAATACACAGAATTTTTAACATGTGGATCTATCCTTCTGAAGCTGAGTCACCAAAGAAATTATCATAAGGAAGACTATGTCAAGTAAATTCACTATTCAGCAGAATGTAAATAGAGCCATTAGGAATCTATAGAAGGTATTGTGAACCTATAAGATAGAATGTATGAGATGAGGTATCAGATTGTTTAAAATAGGTTTGGACTATAACTCATTGTGTTAAATGGATATCAGTCTATTTACTTTTTTAAAATTCAATAAGAAAAATATATGTAGGGAAGCAGTCAAATATTTTAGGTATTTCTTACCTTCTACTCTGTTTTATTTTCATTACTGGTTCCTAGGTTGTTCTATATTATTATTGTGCAATCTAACAGTGCCCCAGAAAAGCAACACATCTAATGGTCAAACTAAAAGTTTTATTAAGAATAAGAGAAAAAATAGGAGATAGTATTTAGTTTGATGTTTTAAATATTTGAAAAGATGTCAGGAAGGGATTCAAGTAGAATTCTTAGAGAGCGAGGTCTTATATAAAGAAAAATCCTCAAAAAGTAAATTTGTCCACTACCAAAATTGGCAACATTGCTAAACAATGAGCCCTGTCACCAAAAGTATTCAAGTCTGGCCTCAAAAAAATCATTCAATACTATAAGAAAGACAGCGAAAGGCTGTGTTTCAGAATTTAAGTGGATCCTTTATTTAATTTTAATTTTAATTTCATTAGTACATGTTTGCAGTACATCCATCTTACATTCATTTTGGGGAGTAGGTACATGTACAATGCTCAACACAGCCTGTTTCTTTTTTTAATTCTCTTCATCTTCCAACCTATCTCCCTCCCTCTGTCTGTAAATCTCTTTTTACCATTTTCATTCTTAGTATTATTGGCTCACATTTATGACATATAGTGTTTACGTTCATTAGGAGTATTTGATACCTGTACAAGGCATTTTTTTATTGTTTTTTGCTTTTTGAAACAAGGTTTTGGTCTGTAATTCAGGCTGGCTTTGAACTCACTATGTAGCCCAGGCTGGCCTCAAACTCACAGCGATCCTCCTGGCTCAACCTCCCAAGTGCTGGGATTATAGGCATCCATCACTACACCTGCATACATATCTTAATTTTTATTTCTTTTTCTCCTCCTGTCTTCACGTTTGTCTCCTGGACCTCTTCCTATTTATAAGAAATCTGTCCCCTTGTTTCCTTCTATGGATTCTTTATTTTACTTTGTGTTTGTACTTTGCCTTACTCAAATGAGAGAACCCATATAGTATTTAAGCTTGTATTTCTGATTTATTTCATTCAATATTAAATTCCTCAGGTGCATCCATTTTCCTACAAATGTCTGGAATTTATCCTTCTTTATAGCTAGTAGCATTCCATTATGTATTGATACCACATTTTGTTTATCCATTTGTCTGTTGATGGGGTGTTTCAAGATTTAACTATTATGAATTGTGCTGCTATAAACATTGGTATGCATCTATCACTGTAATATGATCTCTTTAACTCTCTTGGGAAGATACCTAGAAGGAGAAGAGCTGAGCCATATGGAATTTCTAATTTTAGTTCTTGGAGAAATCTTTGTACTAGTTTACATTCCCACAGACAATATAGGAGGGTTCCTTTTTCACCATACTCCTGGTGGCATTTGGTATTCTTTGACCTCTTGATGATTGCCATCCTTTCTGTTTTAAAATGAAAAATTAATAATCACAAATTCTACAATAAATAATAATTTATATTGTAATTTAGTGAATTATTTATGGAGCCTGAGAGCACTTTGTAATTTACTAACTAAAGAGTGAGAAATGGAGTCCCACTGTGAGTTATTTATTTGAATTAAAGACTCCTAGCATGGAATGAGACAGGAGAACAGGGATTTTTTTTCACCCTGGCCTGTATAATGATTGTGTAACCTGCATTTAACTTTTGATGATCTTAAGAGCTCAGCTAGAAAATGTTGCATTATTCATCACTAATGTGTCCATCACCTTTATATTTTACAATTTCCATGAATGTGCAACTGTCAGCTCCCCTATCCCTCATCTAACCATCTGCCTCAATTAAATTTCTGTTACTTTCTTGAAATCAACTGCTCAGTAAGCCATGTGCACAAATGTCATGAGCTAATTTCAATTTATATATGTATCATTTTATTTTCTTACATTTGTGTATTAGTCCATCTTTGTGCTACATGCAGGTTATAATCATCTTGGGGAGTGGGTACATGTACATAATATAGCTTGTTTCTATTTCTAATCCTCTTATCCTTCCCTCCCTCCTCCTTTAGATCCTTTTTCTCCATTTCACTCTTGTTGATCTTATTAATCTTAGCTCATGTTTATGATATATAATGCTTACATTTATTGAGGTTGTTAAGTGTCTGTATATGGCATGCTTACTATGAGCCTGAATCAAGCAAAAGAAATATCTATATTTGTCTTCAGAAAAACCAATAATGTGTCTTAAAGTATGCATTTACCACATAAACTGTCATTATGATATGATTTTATATTATAGCTATTTAATAGTTGCAGAATTTGTCACACAGAAATTTAATATTCAAGGAGAAATATATTCACAAACACAAAACAAACATGCACGAAAATAAAAATCAAAAAATGGATGTTCATTACTGGCTTAATTTTAAATAAGATCTTTTGCTTCAGGATACAAGATTTTTGCTATTAAAAATGAATTGTAGGGGCCAGGATTTAGCTCAGTGGTTCCGGTGCCTGCCATGCAAGCACAAGGTCCCGAGTTCCATCCCCAGTACCAGAAAAAAAAAAGGAACTGTAGTGTCCATACTTATTAAAGAATAATTTATAGAATTATATGCATTTTCAACACTGCTTTTGGGTGACATTTCTTTAAAGATAAAACTGGTTATCTGATTTCATTGGTAGAGGGCATCAGAATTAGAAATACTTAGTATTCAGCAAATTCGGTTACGGCCTTGTATTCTATAATTTAATTTAAGATTTTCTTACATGTACCATATTTTCCAATTAAAATTACTTTGTGAAAAGTACTAGTGAATCCAATTCTTAAGAAATGTTCATATCTATATATTATATAAAACACCACAAATTTTATACATCAAGTCCCTAGAATTAAAGTTATCAATTTTTACAGACTGCTTTTAACAGGAGGTACCTCTTAACACTGAATTGTCACACAGAATAACTTGAGTTATACTAGTCCATCTGCTGAATGTTATTTTCAGTGATTTAGAGTAAGTACACAGAAGGCAACCTCGCTATAATATCATGTGGTGATAAATATTTTACAGTAATAATCAATGGTTTGTTCATTCAGTTGAATGGAGAAAAGAAAATCATTTTATTTCATTTTAAAATGAACTTATTTTGAGACAAAAATTGTAAAATAAGTGTATTCAGCATCTTTAATGCTTATTTTAGAGCACTTCTGATAGATATTCTTGGCACAATGTTAGTATGAACTGGACTTAAGCCAATACTGCAATTGTACTTGTGGAAGAGGTAACACTTCTCATTTTATGTACAGAACTGATCTCCAGCTAACCTATTAAAAAACAAAATTGAAGTACTTCAAGAGGTTTTCGGTGTCCCTCTCAGAACTTGCAGACTTTGGACTAGTTTTTCTCAGAGGAAATGGCTGTGAACAAATCACTCCGGGAGCTTCCCTTTAGATTCAAACAACTTGGGATAAAAAATATCTCTCTGCTACTAAATAATGGTGTACTATGCGGACTCTCTTTGTTCAGAATTAGTATTGCCTCTTAAATTCTCAGAATTTAAATTAAAAAATGACATAAAATAACCAAATGAATAAAATAAAGTAACTATAATATGACCAGTATAACAATAATTAAGGATAGTTAAAAGCTAGTGGGCAGGGTTGTTATGAGACTCAAAGAGTAGAATCCATGTAAAAGAGTATATCGTTTTATAAATATGCAATGAATGAGAGATTCAACTGTTGCTTATAGTAAATCAGTTGGGAAGACCACACTGAAAAACTAAGAAAATCCTCAATTCCTTTGGGAAATTGAAGCATTTACATTCAAAACTTTAACAGATCATTTATTGATTAATTTTCTATAATCTTATAATTTCAATATAATGTTTAATTTTTTAAAACTCACTTGAATTTATCCATCATAGAAATAGTGTCTAAATTCTAATAGATATTTCCAAGTCACTAATGATAAAAATAATTACTCTAAAACATACACTCAATTTTCAGTTACATGTGGAGTTTGGGAGGATTAGTTTGGCTCTCAGAAGTTAATTTCACCTTCAGGTGATATATTTTGGTAGGAAAAAACATTTATATTTAAAAAGTATATTTCTAGACATTCATATACCTATCAGCTAACATACTGGAAATATATTTTAGTATATTCTTGAATTAATTACTTTTGTCATCCTTTATAATTATAGCATTTTGAAGATATAAATTATATAGGGCTTACAGAACTATTCAGCAACGTATACGGCCATTGAGTGAGATAACCAAAAAAGAAGGTTTTACTGTCTTCTGTGAAAAAGTCATATTTCTCAGTGGTCTAAGTGTACTTCGGTAGTTCTTTAAGAAGTTACTGAATCTACTCTTATACTTAATAATACTTTGGCAATGAAGCCAGTCCTAGCCCCATGCCAGAAAGGAAGCAGCTGATTCTTCTTTCCCCCATCCTCCTTAGCCTTATTAATTGTTATATAACTTTAGGCGAAATTTTACTTTGATCTTCTTTATAGGAGGAGTTTATTATATGCAAGAGAGTACTAAAATTTAATGCATACCTGTAAATGAGTTAGACTAAAAATAAAAAGTAACAGCCATGCAGACATTTGTTAACTCAAGTATGGAGAAAAACATCCTAAAAAATCAAGGAATGAAATGTGTTTCTAGATGTAAGATGAAAACATCATAAAAGTCAATTAACTCTACTTCATTGTTATATTCTATTCCGTGAGGACATTAAATTATTGGCTTAAACTAAATTGGAATTCTTCAGGTATACAACTAACAAAGTAATGTCATCTGAATATGAACTTAAAATATGTCATTTCTGATAACAACCTCCTTAATATACTAGGAATTAGAACTAAGATGATAATGGTAGCATTTCTGAGTAACTCTTTCCTTCTTTCTGAATTTAATAAGATGAAAAAAAGCTCATTATAATTGACCCTTCATTTTTACCTGACTATCTCAAATAAATTGCCTTTAGGTTTAAGGGATTCAAGAGTTTTCTATAGCTTTCAACTCAGTGGTAACTCCCTAGGACCTTGAAACTATGTTATTATATCCAGAAGTTTTAAAGGATTACATACCTGAATATAATATATGTTGGTCAATGTTCTTTGTAATTAGATACAAATACAGTTTAAATATATGTAAAATATACATGAGAATAACTTTACCATTTTAGCCATGTTTAAGTGAACAATTCAGGGACACTAAATAAATTCACATTATCGTGTAACCATCTTCAGAATTTTATCTTCATCTCAAACTGAAACTCTGTGCAGATCACACAGTAATTCTTCACATTCCCCTCCCTTTCAATGCTAATCATCATTCTACCTTCCCTCTCTGAATTTTAGGTAATTCATATAAACAGGATCACGCAATATTTGTCCCCATGTGTCTGGTTCATGTTACTTAAGGTTTTGAGGCTCATTTATGCCATAACATCTGAATGTCCTTTCTTTTTAAAGCTAAATTTATTCCACTGTAGTTTTATCACATTCTATTTCTCCACTTGTCCATTGCAAGACATTTGGATTTTTTCACCTTTCACAGAGATTTCTTATCTTAATACAAATGTATTTTGTTATTTTTTTAATCACAGCACTTAGCACATTGTAGGAGAGTGCTAAATATGTATTGAATGAGTAAATAGATATGATAAAATGCAGGAATATTCAGCCTTTAACAGTTTTAACTATAAGGTTTGTTAGTTCATAAAAATACATGTCTTTAGTTTGGCATCTTATAAGAAAAATAAAATAAACACTCCTATTACTAGTGAGGCACGTGCCATCTCAGAGCCTCCTGGCTCTATTTCCAACTAGATTCCCTCCTGTGGCTTCTAGTTTTATAGATTTAACCAGATTCACACAGGTGAAAACTGATTGCAACTACCACATACTGCAAGGCTACTTTTTCAGGGATTTTCTGACATTGTAGTGTAAGATGTCTCCAGAAAACCACTCAGTGCTCATACATGAACTACTTATTAATTGTGAGGGATTAACACTAATGATCATAGGTACATTCTTGATCGATAGGAGAAAGTGAATGAATACTTTGTTTTCTCATCTGCTGGACTAAAATATAATAGCTTCCTACTGAGAATTACTAAATTTCTCCTCTCAGTAACTTAGTTGAGAAGTGAAACAATCTGTATTTAATGAGTAAAACTAAGTAAGTTAACACTGACGCATGCAGGTTTTCAAAGTGTCACATAAAAATGTGAATCTTGAGAAAGGCATTTCACAATATTCACCAATATTCCCCACACTGCTGATACCAAGCATATGTAATGAGATGAAGGGGTTAATGACATGGTTCATATTGTATTTTACAAATGTGGAAACCAGGGCTCAAAGAGGTTAAGTAATTTTTTCAAGAAAGATCACACATGACAGGTCCTAAAATAGATTATTGTATTAGCTATTGTAAAATCTGCTATTCTACTCTGTGATTTCTCATTCATTTTCTCATCAGATTTAAAGACCGTGTTCTAATTTTTAACATTTAATTTGATACTCACATAATTTCATATTAAACTTTAATTACTTATTGAAGATAAAAGCTCAGCTTGACTTCTAGTGATCTCTTCTTATCCACCAAACTGATTTGTCATTTGAGAGTTACATTTTACATTAAAATTAATTTAAAATCCAAGTCAAAGAAGCTATGAGCTCTGCTCTTCTTTTGTTTTTTCTTTAGAGAGAAAATTTAGCAAGGTCAGTATGTATTCAGAATTTATTCTGTTTGTATGTTCACAAATATTTACAGAAGGATCTAGTAGGCAAAGTATTCATACTAAGCAGCGTAAGTTTGAGTGTCATAGTATGGTAGGCATTTAGATTAACAAGCTATGGGACAGCTAGAACCCATGTTTGTTTTTACCCACAGCAAAAATCATTTGACATGATCAGAAGAGTGCAAAAATATGTTTCAGTGCTGAACATAAAGAAGGATATTATCAATTCTACAGAAGTGGTTTGGTCTTTTTGGAGATCATAGTACACAAAAGACTGGAATTAAAGGAATAAAGATTATGTTTGAGTCAAAATAGTCAAAGGATAGTTAGACCATGGAAGAAAGCAAGCAAACTGGATTCTCCCAATAGGACTATAGCTATGGATAAACAGAGTTTCCAGATATCAAAGAAAGGAAGAATGTGCTCATAAATTGCTGATAGAAAGGCAAACTGGTATATTTAGATGGGCACTTTCACAGTACTATGTGTATCAAAATCTTGAAAATTTGTGAAGCCTTTAGTCAAGTTATCTGATCATGCACAAGAGCAGAGGTTTATTGTACCTTTATAATACTGGAAAACATTAAAAAGACCTAAATGTCTACAAATACAACAATAATTAAATTAAGTGTGGTCAACTGATACAACAAAGTAACCATATGTACATCTAAATGTAAAAATACAGTGCAAAGGAGATGAAATAACTGTCCAGTAGGTTAATCTCTGTGTGTAGCAATATAATTATTTTCTGGATTGTTATAAAGTAAAAAAAACTTACTTCAAATTTATTGTAAAATAATAAACTTATGTAATGTAAGATACATTTTAATTGCCTAGTAGCATTGCATCAAAACAGAAAGAAATAGTAGTTACTTCTGATTTATGGGATTTATAAGATCTCTCCCCTATTTTTTACCAGTAATTTCTAATTTTATACTGTTTTACTTAAGTAATAATAGATTTTTAGTTAATTGAAAAATTTAAAATATGATATTGTATAGCATATAAGAGATAGAATTTAGTATATGACTAAGCTGTGGGTATACTCTTTTATCTTGGTTGTAAAGTGGGACATGCTGTTCTGTAGCCAAATCCAGGAGGAGAAAACAAATTATCTCATTTGAATCATACAAATATATTTAATCAAACAAAGAACTGGCTCATTTGAGAGTTTTATGGTAAACAAGGACAGAAAGTAGTTTGCATAATTTTCTCATGATTCTTTTGTAGTGTTTATCTTTTATAAGACTCCTTAGAACTGTTGCTGGCCACCTGTCAATAATGTGGCCTTTCACAGACTCAACCTTTTATTGTTCTCATGCTCTTGACATAAAAAATAGTCTTAGAAGTCAGTGCTGAACATGGTGGGTAAAATACTAATTTTAAATTTGAAAGACTACCTTTTGTAGACTGAAATAAAGAGGGAGTTTTGAATGACATGAAGAGAATAGGTACATTATAAACTTCTCTTTGGGAAGAATAAAAATAAATTCATTATTTTATCAACACTTTTAGAAAGTTAGTGAAGAATTATATTTAAATTGCTAACCCATGGAAATAAGCCAAGTAGTATTAATTTAAAGTTTTTGTCACAATTTTGAATAATTTTACTTTGATTCCATGTGAAAATATTTGTATTGTGAGTCTATCAATATTTGGAGTGCATGAACAGTTGCTTTAACTTCTTTTTAATTGAATAAGACATCCGGTGTTTTTTTCTAGATTTACATAAAATCTGTCAAGCTGAATGTTCTACACGTATTTATTGACCCACATTCTAGAAACGTTTTGCATGATATTGAATAAACAGAGTCCTACAAATCTGTACACAGGAATACATTTCCATTTATAAGGGGATATTACCCAAGCCCTTAAGGAAAAAGCTGCCTACCCTTCATTTTGTGCAATTAGATTCCAAGTTCCTTTTAAATTATCATGAACAAGAAAAATAAATGAAGCAAATTTCAAAACAGTGGAAATTCTTGCTGTTTTTGCTAAAAAGCAAAACCTCTGTGCCCCCCCACCCCGCATTTCCATTTCCATTACCAACTTCTCTCTTTCTCAGCAATAGAAGATGTGGGTCTGAATTTTAACATTTCTGCAGAGATGTTTGATGTAAAATATCACATGACCTCATTATACTTGGGAGTGTATTTACCTTAATAGAGCTTACATGTTGTGTTTTCAAATTGTATTTTAAAGCATTTGCACTCCTTGAAACATGGCAGCTAATTGGGATAACAATTCCTAGTTTTCAGGAGCAATTTTAGATGGGGTCTCCTTGCTCTTCAATGTGTGATTATTTCAAAACTGCTTGGAGGCCAGAAGTAGATAGCCTTTCATCAGGTATACTGTGGTAAATATCTGATCTTTCAAGAGATCAGTTAATTAGACACACGTGCTATAACCAAGGTGCAGTGAAAAGATAAGACAGCAGTTAAAGCCTGCAAGGTAGATGAGTTCTTTTTAGGTTCAATCATGATTACACTAAAACATTTGCTTTCACTGGTACCTTCACGCATTTTATTCTTTTTTTTTTAGTGTCAGTAGGTATTTTTATATATCTCTGTGGCATTTTCTTTGGATATGCTACATTATGGTTCTCAAAGTAAATAATATACTTGGAATAAAATAAACCCAACACTGTACGCTGTGAGTAACTAGTTAATAGGAATCTGTGATACTGTTGTTCACATGGGTTTTAAGTGTATTTCAATTTATAGTATATGCTCTTCCTAGTTTTGTAAGTGTATTTTAAAATTCTTACTCAGTATTAGTGTGTAAAAAATAATGCAGAAGTTTTTTTGAACTCAGTCTCATTCTTCCTGCGGTATTGACATCAACAATTCTGTGCCTTGGATGTTAAGATCTGTAAACTAACTTCTTTCTTTTGTGAACAAAATAATTGAGAAAATTCACCCAAAAGTAAGCCAGGAAAATTAAAATACACATTTAAAGCCTGGAATGTAACTAATGTTTTCATTAAATTAATGAAAATGCAAAGTTTTTCTTAAATCAAACATATGTAAATAAATGCACACACAGAGGCACACACATTCAGTGTGATATACCTTGTATCCAATGAGAAACATCAGAATAACAATTATCTTTTCCAATGAATTCTAGATTTAGACTATCTCATCAATATTTTATATGTCAAATGGTAATGTTAAAATCAGTTTTTCAGAAAGATATTGTCATAGTCAAAATTGTGAAAAATCTTTAGAAAAATAGGCGTTCAATGATATCTGTACTTGGGAAAATTTAGCTTCCAAAACTACAGAATAAAAATATATTCCCTGGACCCATTAGGAAGTATATTCTTATTCTTCACAAAGTTGGAAAACAACTTTTGGTGCATAATTTTATAAGAAAGATAACAGCATTATTAAAATTTTGTTAAGTTTTTCTTTAATTTTTAAGGCATTTACACATTTTCAGTAAAATACTTTATATGTAGTTGAAAATTATTTCTGAAAATGGGATTTTTAAATTGTTTAGAAGTCAAAGAATATTCTAGTAAGAAATAATGTTGACACCTATGATAGTCTCTAATCTCTCCAAGTGATATCAAATGTGGATATTTAGTTACCAAAAAAAGTAATAATATTGAAACAAGTAATAGAAAAATTAGAAATTGATTACATTGTGAGTTTTAATTATAATTTAACATATATCTATATTTTAAATTAATAAAATATGTTACTGAATTCATCTCATATATGATAAGTCAAGTCCTAGATAATCAACGATATGCTG